>NC_090647.1:157082212-157092359 GCF_040937935.1 Hyperolius riggenbachi | reverse complement strand
AAAACATTAAGATCAGATACATCAGTCTAATTGTTTCCAGTACAGGAAGAGTTAAGAAACTCCAGTTGTTATCTCTATGCAAAAAAAGCCATTAATCTCTACGACTTTCAAAGTCGTGGAGAGGGCTGTTTTCTGACTTTTATTATCTCAACTGTTAGTTAACTATTTACTTTTTCTCTGCCAGAGGAGAGGTCATTAGTTCACAGACTGCTCTGAAAGAATCATTTTGAATGCTGAGTGTTGTGTAATCTGCACATATTAGAGAATGATGCAATGTTAGAAAAAACACTATATACCTGAAAATAAAAATATGAGAATATTTTCTTTGCTGCTAATCTTCTAGTAATTATTCATAGTACACAACCAATTCATTATATCATATATATTTTTTTCGCTTCAGTGTCTCTTTAAAGACTCACACTCTCCCATCACTGATACTCACTTACTCTGCTGTCACTATGACGGCAGAGCTCTGTGAGCTGGTCAGGAGCCGATTTCATTGGCTCCTAACCCTGTGATCACTGCCTTTGATCAATGTGAGCCAAGTGGCTCACAGTGATCACGGGGTTAGGAGCGAATGAAATTGGCTCCTGACCGACTCATGGAGCTCTGCTGCCATACCAACAGCAGGATGAGTGAGCTGTAGTGGCGGGAGAGCAGTATGATTGGTGGTAGCGTGCAGCGGGGAAGTTGAAATCTATGCCCTGGCAGGGATAAGAGCTCCCAAACAGGTAATAGATTTCAACTAGCAGGGGCCGGAAGCTGTTAAGAAACTATTAAATGAATAATAAACATAAAAATAAATTGACATAATGGTCGAGGGTGGAGCTGACTATGAAGGAGTTAGGAAGTGATTCTCCAAGCTCCTGGCTCAACATGGTGTTGCGAGGTGCTACCTTAATTTAAGTGACAGCAACATAAAATAACAATGAAGTAATATACTGTACAGTGCATGTTACTCTTTTCCTGCACGTGTATGGCCAGGGTGCATCAGGCATCGTATTGGAGGAGTGTAGAGGAAAGAGCACAGGACGAGCACTCCACCATTCAAATCAGTGCACACTCCTCCATTCGTCACTGCCATTAATGTCTGTGTGTGCAGGAATATCCCTGGCCACTTGAACAGGATTGCAGCAGTGACATCAGGGCCAGCGTTTCCTATTTAGCCTGTGTGAGGCTCACGCTGTGTTCCAAGATGCTACTAGTGGGTGTCATATAGATGAGACAGCGTGAGCATCACATAGGCTGAATAGGAAACCCCAGCGCTGACGTCAACTCTGTGATTCTGTTCAAGTGGCTGGGGGCATTCCTGCACCACGGTCATTAATGGCGGTGACGAATGGCGCACTTATTTGAATGGTGAAGCACTCGTCCTGCGCTCTCTCCTCTACTCTCCTCTAATACAATGTCTGATGCAACCTGGCCACCCACGTGCAGGGAAAGAGGGACCCGCCAGCCCGATCATCTTCAGAAGTGTGCCATGTCTGACTCTGCAGGCGCTGTTCCTGCACTCAGGCCGCTCACACGGGGGCACAAAACAGGTGAGCACAGACTACTCCATGCAGGCAGCCACTGCTACTTGCTTCACTCCACTCTGCAAGCATGGGGGGGGGCATCTACTGCACCTGGCTGTCTAATACAGGGGGCACATCTGGCTAAGGAGGGGGGTGCCTAATATAGTGAGCACGTATGACTATGGTGGAAATGCCTAATACAGGGGGCAGAGCTGACTAACGACAGGGATTCCTATCATACAGGGCACATCTAGCTATGGTGGAGATGCCTAATACAGGGCGCAGAGCTGGATAAAGGAGGGGGATTCTAGTTAAAGGGGGCACATCTGGCTATGGGGGGGGGGGGCTAATACAGGGGGCACATCTGGCTATTTATACTGAGTAGGGGTGATGCTTCCTACTAAATGCACACCTTGCTATTTATATAATGGAGGGGGCTATAGTGGGAAGGGGGCTTATAGGCGAGTCAATAACTTTTTCCTGGTTTTTGAAAGAACGGTGGGTACCTCGGCTTATACACAGGTACATGTATAAATCCTCCCTAGCCCACTCGCCCGGTTGCTGCACCCTCCCCTCACTAGATTTGCGGTGGCCCATGCCCCCATCCCCGTGGAACGGTCCGTTTCTTCACTAGTGTGAAGAAACTTTCCGTTTCCCATTGCCCCCAATGCTGCTGCATTTTTGTCCGGATCTGTTTCCCTAAACAGAATGGGCCTGCAGCAATTTTTTAGGTCTGGGGACTGGAACGTAAGGAACGTATCCGTACCAATGGACGCATGTAAATGGATCCATGGGTTAACATTGGATCCATTCACATCCATTCCGTTTTTGTACAGTTTACGTTCCGGAAAAAAAACGCTAATGTGAACTCGGCCTAAATCAGTTGTTCTGTTATAACTGAAATGATAACTGATTTTCAAAGTAATGTCCATGTTTTCCTATGGCACAGTTCCCACTATACGTGTTTTAAAGCAGTGTTTCTCAACATTTTTTTGGTATGTACCCCTTTTAAAACCCTGTAGGCACCAAGTACCCCCTAGCATAGTAAACATTATCACAAGTACCCCTTGAAAAAAATATATTAAATCGTAGTATATGATAATTGGTTCTAAACCATATCCAAGCATTTAATATTTCTTTTAATAGCTAAAACACTAATTTTTAAATAAGATTTATCATTTTCTAAAACTCTAAATTTGTTATTTTTGATTAAGTATATCAAGCCCGAGTACCCCCTGGAACCATCAGAAGTACCCCCTGGGGTACGCGTACCACACGTTGAGAAACTAGGTTTTAAAGGACCACTACCGGAAAACACTTCATTTTTAATCACCCCCATAGTAGTTACATCAATGATACAGAAGCTTCAGTGTGTAATTATTTTCATTATCTTGCATGTACCTTTAAATATCCTCATATCACTATGTCCTGTAGCGTCAGCTCAGGCACTAAACGCTGACGGACTTCTGCAAGTAGATATACAGCATAGGGGAAGCCTAGGCAGGTAAACTTTCGGTTTAATCACAAACCCCCCTTCCTCGCTTTTGCCCTGCTCTCCACAAACCAACCCTGTGAAAACTTTCGCTGTCACCTCTGTCCATCCAGCGCGGTTACTTCAAAAGGACCCTCCGCATTCTCTGCCCTGCCGGCATTTGAGGAGACAGCGCTCCCCCATATACGGCTGTGCAGAATGCGATCGCCGCTGTCCTGCTTCTGCTGTGATGGCTGGGCAATGAGTCGCTCTCCCTGTCAGTGTAATCACCGCTGCTCATTTGCGTATACGGGGAGGAGTGATGTCTTAACGCTGACGGGGGGGCGGGATTAAACCGACGGTTAGTTTACCTGCCTAGGCTTCCCCTATGCTGTATTTCTACTTGCAGAAGTCCGTCAGCGTTTAGTGCCTGGGCTGACGCTACAGAACATAGTGATATGAGGATATTTAAAGGTACATGCAAGATCATGAAAATAATTACACACTGAAGCTTCTGTATCATTGATGTAACTACTATGGGGGTGATTAAAAACGAAGCGTTTCCCGGTAGTGGTCCTTTAAAGAGACTCTGAAGTCTCATAAAATTCCCCTTTTTATTTTAACATCTCTTTTACATGCCTGCCCTAACTAAAACGCTGCATCCCTGCGGCTGAACACTCAGTAAATCCCCACAAACTCTCCCCCACAAAATCCACGACTTTCTTGGTC
This sequence comes from Hyperolius riggenbachi, assembly GCF_040937935.1. NCBI lineage: Eukaryota > Metazoa > Chordata > Amphibia > Anura > Hyperoliidae > Hyperolius > Hyperolius riggenbachi. Next base: position 157,088,645 of record NC_090647.1, on the reverse strand, counting down.
GTGGATTTTGCAGCTGCAGGAGGTGGAGCTTTCAGCCGCAGCTCTGCCTCCATGCTCATACAATCCGTGCGTATCTCCGCCTCTCCCCCTCCCAGTGAAAAAAAGACTGAGAGAGGCGGGCGGAGGCGGCGATCCGCGCTGATAGACGCGTGGAGAGGCAAAGCTACAGCCAAAAGCCCTGCCTCTGATGGAAGCACTCCCTGCAATGTGCCCCGGGGAGTTTGGGGGGATTTAGTTAGTGTTCAGCCGCGTTGATGCAGCATTTTAGTTAGGGCAGTGATGTAAAAGATTTTTTTTAAAAAAAAAGGTGAATTTTATGAGGCTTCAGAGTCTCTTTAAAGGAGTGCTATGGTGAAAAATTGTAAAATTTAAGAAGTACGTTTTTTCCAGAGTAAAATGAGCCATAAATTACTTTTCTCATATGTTGCTGTCACTTACAGTAGGTAGTAGAAATCTGACAAAAGCGACAGGTTTTGGACTAGTCCATCTCTTCATGAGGGATTCTGAAAGATTTATTTATTTTCAAAGGCACTTAGTGAATGGCAGTTGCTCGGTCCAACTGCCAAAAACTGTGTAGCAAGCAGGGAAGCTGGTCAGAATCACTGTTTAAATCCTTTTTAGGGAATCTTTTTATAAAGAATAAAAGCCTTGCTGAGAATCCCCTATGAAGAGATGGACTAGTCCAAAACCTGTCAGATCTCTACTACCTACTGTAAGTGACAGCAACATAGGAGAAAAGTAATGTATAGCTCAAACGTACTTATTTGTCTATGTTTGCACATATTTTAAATTTTACAATTTTTCGCCATAGTGCCCCTTTAACTGAAATCTTTTTCACAATGTACTGCTGTGGAGAAAAAAAAATACATACAAAATGATTAAGTATAAACGGGGCCTACACTGAGAAGGATATGGATTTTTCCTTTTAAAATAATACCAGTTTCCTGACTCTCCTGCTGATCCTGTGTTTTTAATATTTTTAGCCACAGCCCCTCAACAAGCATACAGATCAGGTGCTCTGACTGAAGTCAGACTGGATTAGCTGCATGCTTGTTTCAGGTGTGTGATTCAGCCACTACTGCACCTAAAGAGATAAGCAGGACAGACAGGCAACTGGTATTGTTTAAAAGGAAACATCCATATCCCTCTCAGTTTAGGTTCCCTTTAAAAACGCTAGCCGTTGTAATTAGCGATAGCGCTATGTAGTGGGTTTCAGGCCTAACACAGGTTTTCACAGAAGAGCTACTCCCCATTACTGTGAGTGCTGGAGAGTGGGTGTGGTGAATGGGGCTTACCGAGGGTTAGGAAAGGAGAGCAGAGGCTGATGTAGGGCATCGGGGGCATTGGGAGAGTTAAGCTGGCCATACACTTATAGATTGCCACCCGATGTGGCAAAAACAATAGATTCCTCTCTGGAACAGTTGAATTCTTACCACACACTGCACATCGCTTTTCAGTTAAGTCTGCTGATCTACCACCGCTCTTGCCCTTCCCCAAATTGACCTAGATGTTCCACCCTGTCTGATTGTTCGACTTTTGTTCAATTATGACCAAATTGTGAAAGTATCAATTGATGGAACATTGTCACGGAGTATATTCCCAGAAGATCGATTGAGTCAGAAATAAATTGATTTTCCCCAGATTTTATCACTTTCAGATTGACGCCCCAAGATGACCGCTGAATCGTAATTTTGGTTGATTTCCAGACCAAATCGATCAAACATAGATTGTTTCAGACAGAAAGATCTTGCTAGAAAGGGGGAGAACAGCAGTAGATTAGAGGCTGATAGACAGACCCCCTCCAAGTCTTCACTGGGCACCGGGTAGCATGTTGGCATCCTGTCTGGCACCACGCATGCTAGTCGGTACTGCAGATTTTTTTTATAGAATTCAATGTGATATCTATAAAACAACACTCTACAATATGTGACAGTAATAGATCTCCCTTTGATCAGAGCGGGAAGTACCTGTTGGTCAGTGGGAGAGGACACTGGGGTCTGATGTCAGGGACACATGCAAGGGATCTTACCTGCTCTGGTCCCACACAGCTAACCACCTAGTCTTGCTACCACTTGGGCTTCTCTGGAACCTCTGCCTGGTTTACCTGTCAGGACAGTCTCTCCACTAAGTATCCTATCTACCGTCAGAGATGCCTTCTTGTGGGAGGCGGAGCTTAAGTGGACAGGAAGCGGGGCTTCTCACGGATGGAAGCTCCGCCTCTCTTGCCGTAGCTCCGCCCCTTGCGACGTGCATGGCTCCGCCCCTTTTCGGCGATCAGCGGTAAAAAAAACCTTTCTGCCTTTGCTATCACCTGCTACCTGCTGAAACACCCAGTGCAGAAATCACTACAGCGCCCCCCTTGTGAAGCCAGTGTGAGGAAGGAGCGCTGAGATCCGTGACTACAGACGCCCGAATACACGAGACCCAAATGACGCGCTATGCAGCGGGTGACAGGAAGAGGGGGCGGAGCCGTGCATCGCGTGGCAACACAAGCCCTATAAACACAGGGGGCGAGGCTGCGGCATCAGCCGGCGGTGGACATTTGAAGAGGGAGGAGCTGAGAAGAGAAGGCGGAGTCGCGCATCGCGTGGCAACACAGACTTACAGAAACACAGGGGGCGAGGCTGCGGCATCAGATGGCGGCGGACATTTGAAGAGGGAGGAGCTGGGAAGAGAAGGCGGAGTCGCGCATCGCGTGGCAACACAGGCCTATATAAACACAGGGGGCGAGGCTGCGGCATCAGACGGCGGCGGACATTTGAAGAGGGAGGAGCTGAGGAGAACCGAAGGCGGAGTCGCGCATCGCTTGGCAGCAGAAGCCTATCTACATGCTAGAGCCAAGCAAGGCTGCAGCGGCACACACCTGGAGAGGGAGGAGAGAAGAGAGGGAGGATCCGAGTGTGGCATTAGTGAGGACGACACGCATAGGAGGAGGCTGCAATGGGAGAAAGCTGGAGAGGGAGGAGGAGCCGTGTAAAGAGAAGAAACACCCAACCAGTGCTGAAATCACTAAGACATCCCCCTCATGAAGCCAGCGCGAGCAAGGAGAGCTAAGATCCGCCGCTTCACGTGACTACAGACTACGACTGAAGCTCCGCCCCTCTTCCCGTAACTCCGCCCTCGTCTCGTGGCTCCGCCGACCATTTCACAGACCAGCGAGGAAACAACTCTATGGCCTCGATTCATAAAGCATTCCCGCATGCGGGAATGCAGAAAACGGCACACTTTACCGACCACACAGCAAGATCTGTATTCATAAAGGCTTTTCCGCATGAAAAGCCGACATTCGCGAGCAAAGTGATAAATCACCGCCTTGCGCGGTGATTATCACAGCAAAAGTAACAAGTGGTCAATTCATAAAAATTAGAGGTAGCGGTATGCGGACGGGTATTACCGCTACCTCTGATGTGGCGAGAAGCGTGCGGAATCCGTTGCAGTGAATGGGACAGACCTCCCAAGCAGCTGCAGAGAGAACACCGCACGGAGGGATTCCGCCTGCTTCTCCGGCTTCCGCATGTCTCCCGACAGCCTAACGCCTGCCTACAGCGGAGTATCTCCGCACGCCTGTCACAACAGGCAACATTTTTATGAATTACCACCCTGAAGGCGGAAATACCGACAGCGGTGTTTCCCCGCTCGACTTTCCCCGCTCGCAGGCACTTTTATGAATCGAGGCCTATCTCTGCTGTCACCCCTCCTGAGACACCCGGTGCAGAAATCACTACCCCCGCCTCCCCCATGGCTAAGATCCATGCATCACGTGACTGCAGAGGCCCGCAATACACGAGGCAAATCACATGCTATGCAGCGGGCGGCAGGAAGAGGGGGCGGAGCCGCACATCGCGTGGCAACACAGGTGTATTTACACACGAGGGACGAGGCTGCCGCATCAGACAGCGGCATACATTTGAAGAGGGAGGAGGCGCTGATGGCGCTAGTGAAGAGCCGGTAGGAGCCCCGCATCGCTTGGCAGCAGAGGCCTATCTACACGCTATAGGACAAGGCTGAAGCGGCAGACAGCTGGAGAGGGAGGAGCCACGTCTGGCGCTAGTGAAGAGAGAGCGGATCCGAGTGACGGAGGGAACCGCGGATGCTGCCACTGTCGGAGTCCTGCCCTCAGTATGAGCGTCAGTGATAGGAAGGAGGAGAATCCGACTGAGCTGCTATGCCGCTGACCAGGAGGGAGTTCCTGATGGTCCATCAACTGCCAACATGGATTATGTAAGCCTGCTTATCTTATGCTAGTAGTCACAACTTGTCACGTGCTAGATGTGAATGTCATCATCATCATCCACTGCTCCTTACATCTGTCACTCATCATCTGCTTTCCTTTCTCATCACTCCCTAGCTTTCACTCTTATCATCTGCTGTCTAGGGATGATCAATGAGATGCAAATATTTCCAAGTTTTTGCAGGATTTTGTAAATTTGTATGCAAAATTGTGCAGCTTGAAAATCGAAAATCTACTTTCACTATGGTTTAAACTGATTGGTCGTTTTTCAAGCTGCATACATTTTCACACAAATGTACATAATCCTGCATGAACTTGGAAATATTTACATTTTACTGATCAACCCTACTGCTTTCATTACTCTTTGCTGGTCAGCAGTCAGTCTCGTCATTGGCTAAAGGCCCCTCTACACCAGGCAATATGAGTGTTCGATCCTGCTTGTGATCGCTAAATCCATTGAAATCGAAAATGCAATCGAATATGGTAAACTGCGGAATTGAATGTTTCTTTGTGATTATTAGGTCGATTCGACCGAACTCTCATGCGAGAGGGAATCGGACAGGTTAGATTTTATCTGCTTATCAAATGCGACAGCGGCAAATTAACCGATAAAGTCGATAAACCGATCAAAATTGATGGAAAAAAAACGCAAAGTGTGGAGGAATTAGTTTGATCGAGTCTTCCGTCATACCATTGAAGAAGATCATGCCATCGGAAGTCAAATCGTACAGAAAATCGCATGGTGTAGAGGGGGCTTAAATGTCACATCCCGTACTGTCTATTTCATCATCTACTGTCACTTCTCATCCTTCTCATTACCATTTAGCTGTCATATCTCATCATCTCATACACTAGGCTAATCGTTACTACTCATTATGCATAAGCTCATTGTGCAATATGTGGATTGAAAACAAACTTTAATTCAAAATTGCACTTACAATCTTTTTTTAAAAGAAGCATCCGAGGTCACAACAAATGAGATCTACTTACCCGGGTCTTCCTCCAGCCCCTGACAGCTTAAATGTCCCTTGTCGCAGCTCCGGTGTCCCAGGATCTCCTCCGTTTCAGATGGTGACTTCGGCAGGTTCGGCCTGTACTGCATGAGCGCTGCTTACGTGGTCTGGAGCATTCTGCACAGTAGTTCTGTGCCTGCGCACAACGCTCCAGACCAAACGAGTTTGATTGACAGTGGAGCAGGTGCAGTAGAGGCCAACCTAGCGAAGTCGCCATCTAAAACAGAAGAGATCCTGGGACACGCGAGCTGTGGTGAGGGACATGTCGGCTTCCAGGGGCTGGAGGAAGCCCTGGGTAAGTAGATCTTTGGAGTATAGGAAGGGGTCTTCACCCAAGGTGGTCTCTTGGATTGACGGTCACTATGTGGATGGCAGTTTCTCGTAACCTGGTCTTCCGTATCCACACTACTCTCCACTATTTCCTTATCCCGCATTAGGTTCCTTTGGCACGCAGTGCGTGAGAAACGCTTTGTAGCTTCACATTACCGCTATCTGCCACTTGCCAAATGTTTCCACAGGGTTCTTTTGTCTGGACAAATAGCTTTATCGAGTTCACCCCATCTCCTTTTTGATAGAGGTGGAGGTGTTGTAGCGTTCCTTGGCCCTCATGAGTACTGTGATGGGAAGCTTTGATCCCCACCCCTTCCCCTCTAGCAAGGTTCCCCACCATAACTGGAATTCATGTGGGCTGTTATTGCATCTGTCCTACTGGACCACTAACCTTTTACTAAGACCCCGTGTTAACAGACTATGCAAGTTCACTTACAAACTTGCACATGTATTTTTGAAAAAAAGTGATTGTCAGGGATCACACTGAATAGCATTTTTTTTATATAAATGAGATGGGTATTATGCAGCTGAAGCAGTGCAATACATGATGAGGTATGGCAGAATGTGCATGTGTCACACACGCTTGTGCCCGTTTTCTATTTATTTCAGTGGAGCTGATTGTGGCTTCTAATGTGCAGAGGTACTGTGTACTAAGCTAAAATATTAGTTAAGCACTCTCATTGGGACTCAGGACTAGCTGACACAGCAAAGGTGGGGGTGGACCTATGCTCTGTAGAAAGAGCTGTTCCAAGGAGAAAAGAATACACAGAAATGAGTATATAAAGGGTCCCTGAACACAAAAAATAAAAGGAATCTGGACATACCTGGCTTCATTCAGCCCCAAGTAAGCATACAGCAA
>NC_090647.1:156987212-157067212 GCF_040937935.1 Hyperolius riggenbachi | reverse complement strand
GCAAGAGGCCCACTGGAAGACTACAATGCTAGGAGGACCATTGAGGGACTACAATGGCAAGATGACCATTTGGGGACTAAGACGGCAAGAGTGTGTGGTTTCCTGGAGTTTGTACTCCATTCAACTAGTTAGGGTATTGTAGATCTTTCAACTATTATAGGCAATAAAATTGGTGGTGGTAGGTTCCTTAGAGAAGATTGTTTTTTTTTTTATTGGAAGATTCTTCACTTGTTCAGTTAGCATGGGGTGGGTTGTGCCAACATATACTAGGTTGGTGGGATGAAATGGCTCCCGGGGAGAAGGGTTTTAGCTGACAATTCAGCAGGGTAGGGAACATGCATCTATGCTATTTCTAGGGTCTTAACAGAAGCAGAGACTTCTAGTGCACCTTTTATTTGTCACACAAATCAATTACAATATATCTGCAGCCAGAAGTGGTACTCTTGGTATGTTTGTCAGGGGAAGTAGAAGGCATTGTGTGGGTCCAAGTCAGAAGTGAAACTGAGACCACATCTATAGCATACTGGTGGGGTGGGAGGTTTCCCTTAGGAGGGCGGATTTTTCCTAGAGTTCTTATGCCTTTCAACTACTTAAGGTATTGTCATAGTAGACCTTTCAACTATTATAGGCAATAAAAGGGGTGGGGTAGGTTCCTTAGAGAAGATTGTGTTTTACATTGGAAGATTCTTCTCAGTTAGCATGGGGTTGGTTGACTACAATAGCAAAAGGACCATAGAGGGATTACAATGGCAAGAGGACCAATGAGGGACTACAATGCCAAGATGACCATCAGGGGACTACAACGGTAAGATTACCATCGAGGAACTACAACGGCACGATGACCATCGAGGGACTACAACAGGAAGAGGCCCATCCAGGGACTACAATGGCAAGATGGCTTTCGGGGGACTACAACGGCAAGAGGACCATCGAGGGACTACAACGGCAAGAGGTCCATCGAGGGACTACAATGGCAAGAGGACCATCGAGGGACTACAATGCCAAGATGACCATCGGGGGACTTCAACGGTAAGAGGACCATCGAGGAACTACAACGGCAAGATGACCATCGAGGGACTACAACAGGAAGAGGCCCATTGAGGGACTACAATGCCAAGATGACCATCGGGGGACTACAACGGTAAGATGACCATCAGGGACTACAATGGCAAGATGACCATTGAGTGATTACAACAGGAAGAGGCCCATCCAGGGACTACAATGGCAAGAGGACCATCGAGGGACTACAACGGCAATAGGCCCATCAGGGACTACAACGGCAAGATGACCATCAGGGGACTACAACAGCAAGATCATGATCGAGAGACTACAACGGCAAGAGGCCCATTGAGGGACTACAATGGCAAGATGACCATCGGAGGAATACAATGGCAAGATGACCATCGGGGGACTACAATGGCAAGATGACCACTGGGGGACTACAACGGTAAGATAACCATTGGGGACTACAACGGCAAGATGACCATCAAGGGACTACAACAGCAAGATGATGAACGATGGACTACAACGGCAAAATGACAACCGGGGTACATTCCTTAGAGAAGATTAGGGTTTATTATTGGAAGATTCTTCTCTTTTTCAGTTAGCATGGAGTGGGTTGTGCCAACATATACTAGGTTGGTGGGATGAAATGGTTCCCGGGAAGGGGGGTTTTAGCTGACAATTCAGCAAGGTAAGGACCATGCATCCATGCTTTTTCTGTAGTGCACCTTTCATTTGTCACACAAATCAATTACAATATATCTGCAGCCAGAAGTGGTATTCTTCTTGGTATGTTTGTCAGGGGAAGTAGAAGGTGTTGTGTGGGTCCAAGTCAGAAGTGAAATTGAGACCACATCTATAGCATACTGGTGGGGTGGGAGGTTTCCCTTAGGAGGGCAAATTTTTCCTAGAGTTTGTATGCCTATTAACTAGTTAGGGTATTGTCATAGTAGACCTTTCAACTATTATAGGCAATAAAAGGGGTGGGGGTAGGTTCCTTAGAGAAGATTGTGTTTTACATTGGAAGATTCTTCTCTTCTTCAGTAAGCCTGGGGTGAGTTGACTACAACGGCAAGATGACCATCGAGAAACTACAACGCCAAGATGACAATCGGGGGACTACAATGGCAAGATGACCATCGGGGACTACAACGGCAAGATGACCATCGAGGGACTACAACAGGAAGAGGCCAATTGAGGGACTACAATGGCAAGATGACCACTGGGAGACTACAACGGTAAGATGACCATTGGGGACTACAATGGCAAGATGACCATCAAGGGACAACAACAGCAAGATGTTGATTGATGGACTACAACGGCAAAATGACAACCGGGGACTACAATGGTAAGATGACCATCGGGGGACTACAATGGCAAGATGACCATCGAGGGACTGGAATGGCAAAAGGCCCATCTTGGGACTATGACAAGAGGCCCTTCGGAGACTACAATGGCAAGATGACCATTGGGGGACTACAACAGCAAGATGATGATCGAGAGACTAAAACAGCAAGAGGCACATTAAGGGACTACAATGTCAAGATGACCATCGGAGGAATACAATGGCAAGATGACCATCGGGAACGACAACATCAAGATGACCATCGTGAGACTACAATAGCAAGAGGCCCATTAGGGGACTACAACGGCAAGATGACCACTGGAAGACTACAACGGCAAGATGACCATCGGGGGACTATAACGGCAAGAATACCATTGAGGGACTACAACAGGAGGAGGCCCATTGAAAGACTACAATGGTAGGATAACCATCGGGGGACTACAACGGCAAGATGACCATCTGGGGACTACAACGGCATGACGACCATCGAAGGACTACAACGGCAAGAGGACCATCGAGGGACTACAAGTTCAAGATGACCATTGGGAGACTACAATGCCAAGATGACCATTGAAGGACTACAATGGCAAGATGACCATAGGGGGACTACAACAGCAAGATGACCGTTGAGGGACTACAACGGAAAGATCACCATCAGGGACTACAACGGTAAGATGACCATCGGTGAAAACAACGGCAAGATGACCATCGAGGGACTACAACAGGAAGAGGCCAATTTAGGGACTACAATGGCAAGATGACCATTAGGGGACTACAATGGCAAGATGACCACTGGGGGACTATAAAGGTAAGATGACCATCAGGGACTATAACGGCAAGATGACCATCGAGGGACAACAACAGGAAGAGGCCCATCGAGGGACTACAATGGCAAGATGACCATCGAGGGACTACAACAGGAAGAGGTCAATTGAGGGACTACAATGGCAAGATGACCATTAGGGGACTACAATGGCAAGATGACCACTGGGGGACTGTAAAGGTAAGATGACCATCGGGGACTATAACGGCAAGATGACCATCGAGGGACAACAACAAGAAGTGGCCCATCGAGGGACTACAATGGCAAGATGACCATCGGAGACTACAATGGCAAGATGACCATCGGGGACTTCAATGGTAAGATGTCAATTGGGGGACTACAACAGCAAGATGACGATCGAGGGACTACAACAGAAAGAGGCCCATTAAATGACTACAATGGCAAGATAACCATCGGGGGACTACAATGGCAAGATGACCATTGGGAGACTACAACGGCAAGATTACCATCGAGGGACTACAATGGCAAGAGGCTTATTGGGAGACTACGATGGCAAGATGACTATCGGAGGACTACAACAGTAAGATGACCATCGGGGACTACAACGGAAAGATGACCATCGTGTGACTACAACAGGAAGAGTCCCATCGAGGGATTACAAAGGCAAGATGACCATCGGGGGACTACAACGGCAAGATGACTACCAGGGGACTACAACGGCAAGATGAACATCGGGCACTACAACGGCAAGATAACAATCGAGGGTTTACAACAGGAAGAGGCCAATCGAGGGACTACAATGGCAAGATGACCATCGGGGGACTACAATGGCAAGATGACCATCGGGGGACTACAATGGCAAGATGACTGTCGGGGGAATACAATCGAAAAAAGGCCAATCGAGAGACTACAATGGCAAGAGGCCCATCGTGGGACTACAACAGCAAGAGGTCCATCGAGAGACTACAATGGCAAGATAACCACTGGGGGACTACAACGGCAAGAGACCCATCAGAGGACTGACACGGCAAGAGGCCAAACATGGACTACAGTGGCAAGAGCCTAAACAGGGACTACAGTGGCAAGAGGCCCAACAGGGACTACAACGGCAAGAGGCCCACTGGAAAAATACAATGGTAAGAGGACCATTGAGGGACTACAACGGCAAGATGACCATTTGGGGACTAAGACGGCAAGAGTGTGTGGTTTCCTGGAGTTTGTACTCCATTCAACTAGTTAGGGTATTGTGATTGTAGATCTTTCAACTATTATAGGCAATAAAATGGGTGGGGGTAGGTTCCTTAGAGAAGATTGGGTTTCTGTATTGGAAGATTCTTCTCTTGTTCAGTTCAGTTAGCATGGGGTGAATTGTGCCAACATATACTAGGTTGGTGGGATGAAATGGCTCCCGGGGAGAGGGGTTTTAGCTGACAATTCAGCAGGGTAGGGACCGTGCATCTAAGCTATTTGTCTACTGCACCTTTCATTTGTCACACAAATCAATTACAATATATCTGCAGCCAGAAGTGGTACTTTTGGTATATTTGTCAGGGGAAGTAGAAGACGTTGTGTGGGTCCAAGTCAGAAGTGAAATTGAGACCACATCTATAGCATACTGGTGGGTTGGGAGGTTTCCCTTAGGAGGGCAGATTTTTCCTAGAGTTTGTGTGTCTTTCAACTAGTTAGGGTATTGTCATAGTAGACCTTTCAACTATTATAGGCAATAAAAGGGGTGGGGGCAGGTTCCTTAGAGAAGATTGTGTTTTACATTGGAAGATTCTTCTCTTGTTCAGTTAGCATGGGGTGGGTTGACTACAACGGCAAGAGGACCATCGAGGGACTACAATGGCAAAAGGTCCATCGAGAGACTACAACTGGAAGATGACCATTGAGGAACTACAACAGGAAGAGGCCCATCCAGGGAATACAATGGCAAGATGACCATCGGGGGTCTACAACGTCAAGAGGACCATCGACGGACTACAACATCAAGATGATCATCGAGAGACTACAATTGCAAGAGGCCCATTAGGGGACTACAACGGCAACATGACCACTGGGGGACTACAACGGCATGATGACCATCGGGGGACTACAACAGCAAGATGACCATCGAGGGACTACAACAGGAAGAGGCCCATTGAAAGACTACAATGGCAAGATGACCATCGGGGGACTACAACGGCAAGATGACCATCTGGGGACTACAACGGCAAGATGACCAACGAGGGACTACAACGGCAAGAGGACCATCGAGGGACTACAAGGCCAAGATGACCATTGGGAGACTACAATGCCAAGATGACCATTGGGGGACTACAAAGGCAAGATGACCATCGGGGGACTACAACGGCAAGAGGACCGTTGAGGGACTACAGCGGAAAGGTCACCATCGGGGACTACAATGGTAAGATGACCATCGAGGGACTACAACGGCAAGAGGACCATCGAGGGTCTACAAGGCCAAGATGACCATTGGGAGACGACAATGCCAAGATGACCATTGAGGGACTACAATGGCAAGATGACCATTGGGGGACTACAACAGCAAGATGACTGTTGAGGGACTACAACAGGAAGAGGCCCATCGAGGGACTACAATGGCATGATGACCATCGGGACTACAATGGCAAGATGACCATCGGGGAACTACAATGGCAAGATGACCATCGAGGGACTACAATGGCAAGAGGCCCATCGAGGGACTACAACGGCAAGATGACCATCGGAAGAATACAATGGCAAGATGACCATCGGGGACTACAATGGTAAAATGACCATCGAGGACTACAATGGCAAGATGACCACCGGGGGACTACAGAGGTAAGATGACCATCGGGGACTACAATGTCATGATCACCATCGAGGGACAACAACAAGAAGAGTCCCATCAAGGGACTACAATGGCAAGATGACCATCAGGGACTACAACAGCAAGATGACCATCAAGGGGCTACAACGGCAAGATGATCACTGGGGGACTACAATGGTAAGATGACCATCAGGGACTAAAACGGGAATATGACCATCGAAGGACTACAACAGGAAGAGGCCCATCGAGGGACTACAATGGCAAGATGATCATCGGGGGACTAGAATCGCAAGATGACAACCAGGGGACTACAATGGTAAGATGACCATCGGGGGACTAAAATAGCAAGATGATCATCGGGGGACTACAACGGCAAGATGACCATCGGGGGACTACAATGGCAAGATGACCATCGGGGGACTACAATGGCAAGGTGACCACAGGGGACTATAACGGCAAGGTGACCACAGGGGACTATAACGGCAAGATGACCAGCAGGTACAACAATGGCAAGATGACCATAAAGAGACTACAATGGCAAGTGGCCCATCAAAGGAATATAACGGCAAGAGGCCGATCGGGGACTACAACGGCAAGAGGTCCATCGAGGGAATACAATTGCAAGATGACCATCGGGGGACTACAACAGCAAAATGACCATCGAGGGACTACAACGGCAAGAGGCCCATCGAGAGACTACAATGGCAAGAGGCCCATTGAGGGACTACAATGGCAAGATGACCATCGGGGGACTACAACAGCAAGATGACTGTTGAGGGACTACAACAGGAAGAGGCCCATCGAGGGACTACAATGGCATGATGACCATCGGGGACTACAATGGCAAGATGACCATCGGGGAACTACAATGGCAAGATGACCATCGAGGGACTACAATGGCAAGAGGCCCATCGAGGGACTACAACGGCAAGATGACCATCGGAAGAATACAAAGGCAAGATGACTATCGGGGACTACAATGGTAAAATGACCATCGAGGACTACAATGGCAAGATGACCACCGGGGGACTACAGAGGTAAGATGACCATCGGGGACTACAATGTCATGATCACCATCGAGGGACAACAACAAGAAGAGTCCCATCAAGGGACTACAATGGCAAGATGACCATCAGGGACTACAACAGCAAGATGACCATCAAGGGGCTACAACGGCAAGATGATCACTGGGGGACTACAATGGTAAGATGACCATCAGGGACTAAAACGGGAATATGACCATCGAAGGACTACAACAGGAAGAGGCCCATCGAGGGACTACAATGGCAAGATGATCATCGGGGGACTAGAATCGCAAGATGACAACCAGGGGACTACAATGGTAAGATGACCATCGGGGGACTAAAATAGCAAGATGATCATCGGGGGACTACAACGGCAAGATGACCATCGGGGGACTACAACGGCAAGATGACCATCGGGGGACTACAATGGCAAGGTGACCACAGGGGACTATAACGGCAAGGTGACCACAGGGGACTATAACGGCAAGATGACCAGCAGGTACAACAATGGCAAGATGACCATAAAGAGACTACAATGGCAAGTGGCCCATCAAAGGAATATAACGGCAAGAGGCCGATCGGGGACTACAACGGCAAGAGGTCCATCGAGGGAATACAATTGCAAGATGACCATCGGGGGACTACAACAGCAAAATGACCATCGAGGGACTACAACGGCAAGAGGCCTATCGAGAGACTACAATGGCAAGAGGCCCATTGGGGGACAACAACGGCAAGATGACCATCGAGGAACTACAACAGGAAGAGACCCATCGAGGGACTACAATAGCAAGATGACAATCGAGTGACTACAACAGGAAGAGGCCCATCCAGGGTATACAACAGCAAGATGCCCATCGGGGGACTACAACAGGAATAGGCCCATCGAGGGACTACAATGGCAAGATGACCATCGGGGGACTACAATCGCAAGATGACAACCGGGGGACTATAACAGTAAGATGACCATTGGGAGAATACAATGGCAAGATGACCATCGGGAGACTACAACGGCAAGATGACCAGCGGGGGACTGCAATGGCCAGGTTACCACAGGGGACTACAACGGCAAGATGACCAGCGGGGGACTACAATGGCAAGATGACTATCGAGAGACTACAATGGCAAGTGGCCCATCAAAGGAATACAACGGCTAGAGGCCCATCGGGGACTACAACGGCAAGATGACCATCGCGGGACTTCAACAGCTAAATGATGATCGAGGGACTACAACGGCAAGCGGTCCATTGAGGGACTACAATGACAAGATGACCATCGGGGGACTTCAATGGCAAGATGTCCACCGGGGGACTACAGCGGTAAGATGACCATCGGGGACTACAATGTCAAGATGACCATCGAGGAACAACAACAGGAATAGGTCAATCGAGGCACTACAATGTCAAGATGACCATCTGGGACTACAACAGCAAGATGACCATCACGGGACTACAATGACAAGATGACCATTGGGGACTACAGCAGCAAGATGACCATCGAGGGACTGCAACAGCAAGATGATGATCGATGGACTACAACGGCAAAATTACAACCGGGGACTACAACGGCAAGATGACCATCGGGGGACTACAACGGCAAGAATACCATTGAGGGACTACAACAGCAAGAAGCCCATCAAGGGACTACAACGGCAAGATGACCATTGGGGGACTACAACGGCAAGATGACCATTGGGGGACTACAACGGCAAGAATACCATTAAGGGACTACAACAGCAAGAGGCCAATCAAGGGACTACAATGGTAAGTTGACAATTGGGGGACTACAACAGCAAGATGACCGTTGAGGGAATACAACAGGAAGAGGCCCATCGAGGGACTACAATGGCAAGATGACCATCGGGGACTACAATGGCAAGATGACCATCGGGGAAATACAATGGCAAGATGACCATCGAGGGACTACAATGGCAAGAGGCCCATCGAGAGACTACAACGGCAAGATGACCATTGGAAGAATACAATGGCAAGATGACCATCGGGGACTACAATGGTAAAATGACCATCGAGGACTACAATGGCAAGATGACCACCGGGGGACTACAGAGGTAAGATGACCATCGGGGACTACAATGTCAAGATGACCATCGAGGGACAACAACAAGAAGAGTCCCATCAAGGGACTACAATGGCAAGATGACCATCAGGGACTACAACAGCAAGATGACCATCAAGGGGCTACAACGGCAAGATGATCACTGGGGGACTACAATGGTAAGATGACCATCAGGGACTAAAACGGGAATATGACCATCGAAGGACTACAACAGGAAGAGGCCCATCGAGGGACTACAATGGCAAGATGATCATCGGGAGACTAGAATCGCAAGATGACAACCAGGGGACTACAATGGTAAGATGACCATCGGGGGACTAAAATAGCAAGATGACCATCGGGGGACTAAAATAGCAAGATGACCATCGGGGGACTACAACGGCAAGATGACCATCGGGGGACTACAATGGCAAGGTGACCACAGGGGACTATAATGGCAAGATGACCAGCGGGTACAACAATTGCAAGATGACCATCAAGAGACTACAATGACAAGTGGCCCATCAAAGGAATATAACGGCAAGAGGCCGATCGGGGACTACAACGGCAAGAGGTCCATCGAGGGAATACAATTGCAAGATGACCATCGGGAGACTACAACAGCAAAATGACCATCGAGGGACTACAACGGCAAGAGGCCCATCGAGAGACTACAATGGCAAGAGGCCCATTGGGGGACAACAATGGCAAGATGACCATCGACGGACTACAACAGGAAGAGACCCATCGAGGGACTACAACGGCAAGATGACCATCGAGTGACTACAAGAGGAAGAGGCCCATCCAGGGTATACAACGGCAAGATGACCATCGGGGGACTACAACGTCAAGAGGACCATCAGGGACTAAAACGGGAAGATGACCATCGAAGGACTACAACAGGAATAGGCCCATCGAGGGACTACAATAGCAAGATGACCATCGGGGGACTACAATCGCAAGATGACAACCGGGGGACTATAACAGTAAGATGACCATCGGGGCCTGCAACGGCAAGATGACCATCGAGGGACTACAACAGGAAGCGGTGCATCGAGGGACTACAATGGCAAGATGACCATCGGGGGACTACAATGGCAAGATGACCATCGGGAGACTACAACGGCAAGATGACCATTGGGGGACTACAATGGCCAGGTTACCACAGGGGACTACAACGGCAAGATGACCAGCGGGTTACTACAATGGCAAGATGACTATCGAGAGACTACAATAGCAAGTGGCCCATCAAAGGAATACAACGGCTAGAGGCCCATCGGGGACCACAACGGCAAGATGACCATCGCGGGACTACAACAGCTAAATGATGATCGAGGGACTACAACGGCAAGAGGTCCGTTGAGGGACTACAATGACAAGATGACCATCGGGGGACTTCAACGGCAAGATGTCCACCGGGGGACTACAGCGGTAAGATGACCATCGGGGACTACAATGTCAAGATGACCATCGAGGAACAACAACAGGAATAGGTCAATCGAGGCACTACAATGGCAAGATGACCATCTGGGACTACAACAGCAAGATGACCATCAAGGGACTACAATGACAAGATGACCATTGGGGACTACAGCAGCAAGATGACCATCGAGGGACTACAACAGCAAGATGATGATCGATGGACTACAACAGCAAAATTACAACTGGGGACTACAACGGCAAGATGACCATCGGGGGATTACAACGGCAAGAATACCATTAAGGGACTAGCAACAGCAAGAGGCCAATCAAGGGACTACAATGGTAAGTTGACAATTGGGGGACTACAACAGCAAGATGACCATCGAGGGACTACAACAGGAAGAGGCCCATTGAAAGACTACAATGGCAAGATAACCATCGGGGGACTACAACGGCAAGATGACCATTGGGAGACTACAACGGCAAGATTACCATCGAGGGACTACAATGGCAAGAGGCTTATTGGGAGTATACAATGGCAAGTTGACTATCGGAGGACTACAACAGTAAGATGACCATCGGGGACTACAGTGGAAAGATGATCATCGTGTGACTACAACAGGAAGAGGCCCATCGAGGGATTATAAAGGCAAGATGACCATCGGGGGACTACAACGGCAAGATGACTACCAGGGGACTACAACGGCAAGATGACCATCGGGGACTACAACGGCAAGATGACCATCGAGGAACTACAACAGGAAGAGGCCCGTCGAGGGACTACAACGGCAAGATGACCATCGGGGGACTACAATGGCAAGATGACCATCGGGAGACTACAATGGCAAGATGACCACTGGGGACTACAACAGCAAGATGACCATTGAGGGACTACAAGGAAAAGATCATCATCGGGGACCACAACGGTAAGATGACCATCGAGGGACTACAACTGGAAGAGGCCAATCGAGGGACTACAATGGCAAGATGACCATTAGGTTACAACAATCGCAAGATGACCACCGGGGGACTACAAAGGTAAGATGACCATCGAGGGACTACAACAGGAAGAGGCCCATCGAGGGACTACAAAGGCAAGATGACCATCGGGGACTACAATGGCAAGATGACCATCAGGGAACTACAATGGCAAGATGACCATCGAGGGACTACAACAGGAAGAGGCCTATTTAGGGCCTACAATGGCAAGATGACCATTGGGGGACTACAATGGCAAGATGACCATCGGGGGACTACAATTACAAGACAACCATAGGGGGACTACCATGGCAAGATGACCATCGAGGGACTACAATGGCAAGAGGCCCATCGAGGGACTACAACGGCAAGATGACCATCGAAAGAATACAATGGCAAGATGACCTTCGAGGGACTACAACAGCAAGAGGCCCATCGAGAGACTACAATGGCAAGATGACCACTGGGGGACTACAACGGCAAGAGGCCCATCAGAGGACTGACATGGGAAGAGGCCAAACAGGGACTACAGTGGCAAGAGGCCCAACAGGGACTACAACGGCAAGAGGCCCACTGGAAGAATACAATGGTAAGAGGACCATCGAGGGACTACAACGGCAAGATGACCATTTGGGGACTAAGATGGCAAGAGTGTGTGGTTTCCTGGAGTTTTTACTCCATTCAACTAGTTAGGGTATTGTGATTGTAGATCTTTCAACTATTATAGGCAATAAAATGGGTGGGGGTAGGTTCCTTAGAGAAGATTGGTTTTCTGTATTGGAAGATTCTTCTCTTGTTCAGTTCAGTTAGCATGGGGTGAATTGTGCCAACATATACTAGGTTGGTGGGATGAAATGGCTCCCGGGGAGAGGGGTTTTAGCTGACAATTCAGCAGGGTAGGGACCATGCATCTAAGCCAGGGGTCTGCAACATAAAGAGCCACTTGGACCCGTTTCCGAAAAGAGAAAAAAAACTGGGAGCCGCAAAACCATATGCACAAATTGTTAGCAGATATGACCCCCATATGCACAAATCATTAGCAGATATGACCCCAATATGCACAAATCGTTAGCAGATATGACCCCCATATGCACAATCCTTCAGCAGATATGACCCCCATATGCACAAATCATTAGCAGATATGACCCCCATATGCACAAATCATTAGCAGATATGACCCCCATATGCACAAATCGTTAGCAGATATGACCCCCATATGCACAAATCGTTAGCAGATATGACCCCCATATGCACAAATCATTAGCAGATATGACCCCCATATGCAAAATCCTTCAGCAGATATGACCCCCATATGCACAAATCGTTAGCAGATATGACCCCCATATGTACAAATCGTTAGCAGATATGACTCCCATATGCACAAATCGTTAGCAGATATGACTCCCATATGCACAAATCGTTAGCAGATATGACCTCCATATGCACAAATTGTTAGCAGATATGACCCCCATATGCACAATCCTTCAGCAGATATGACCCCCATATGCACAAATCGTTAGCAGATATGACCCCCATATGCACAAATCGTTAGCAGATATGACCCCCATATGCACAATCCTTCAGCAGATCTGACCCCCATATGCACAATCCTTCAGCAAATATGACCCCCATATGCACAATCCTTCAGCAGATCTGACCTGCATATGCACAATCCTTCAGCAGATCTGACCCCAATATGCACAATCCTTCAGCAGATCTGAAAAAAAAAACATTTACTCACCTAGTCAGAAGACCTCCTGTCACGATCTCCTCCTGTCCCGACCTCCGGTCCCGACCTTGTGGCGCGCAACTCCCACGATCCTCTTCCTACGTCACGTCCTGCCTGCAGGGCTACGGGAAAATGGCCGCCCGAAACCCTGCACTGCACTGGTCCGGCGGCCTCTCTGATAGGCTGCCGGCCAGCGACAACAGCACACGTCACGCGCTCCGCAGCCACTGACACCGGAGCCGCCTAGGAGCCGCGGAGAATATGAAAAAGAGCCGCATGCGGCTCCGGAGCCGCGGGTTGCCGACCCCTGATCTAAGCTATTTGTCTACTGCACCTTTCATTTGTCACACAAATCAACTACAATATATCTGCAGCCAGAAGTGGTACTTTTGGTATATTTGTCAGGGGAAGTAGAAGACGTTGTGTGGGTCCAAGTTAGAAGTGAAATTGAGACCACATCTATAGCATACTGGTGGGTTGGGAGGTTTCCGTTAGGAGGGCAGATTTTTCCAAGAGTTTGTGTGCCTTTCAACTTGTTAGGGTATTGTCATAGTAGACCTTTCAACTATTATAGGCAACTATTATAGGGGTAGGTTCCTTAGAGAGGATTGTGTTTTACGTTGGAAGATTCCTCTCTTGTTCAGTTAGCATGGGGTGGGTTGACTACAACGGCAAGAGGACCATCGAGGGACTACAATGGCAAGAGGACCATCGGGAGACTACAACTGGAAGATGACCATTGAGGAACTACAATGGTAAGATGACCATCGGGGACTACAATGGCAAGATGACCATCGAGTGACTACAACAGGAAGAGGCCCATCCAGGGAATACAATGGCAAGATGACCATCGGGACACTACAACGCCAAGAGGACCATTGACGGACTACAACGTCAAGAGGACCATCGACGGACTACAACATCAAGATGACCATCGAGAGACTACAATGGCAAGAGGCCCATTAGGGGACTACAACGGCAACATGACCACTGGGGGACTACAACGGCAAGATGACCATCGGGGGACTACAACAGCAAGATGACCATCGAGGGACTACAACAGGAAGAGGCCGATTGAAAGACTACAATGGCAAGATAACCATCGGGGGACTACAACGGCAAGATGACCATCTGGGGACTACAACGGCAAGATGACCATCTGGGGACTACAACGGCAAGATGACCATCGAGGGACTACAACGGCAAGAGGACCATGGAGGGACTACAAGGCCAAGATGACCATTGGGAGACTACTATGCCAAGATGACCATTGGGTGACTACAATGGCAAGATGACCATCGGGGGACTACAACAGCAAGATGACCGTTGAGGGACTACAACGGAAAGATCACCATCGGGGTCTACAACGGTAAGATGACCACCGAGGGACTACAACAGGAAGAGGCCAATCGAGGGACTACAATGGCAAGATGACCATTAGGGGACTACAATGGCAAGATGACCACCGGGGGACTACAAAGGTAAGATGACCATCGGGGACTACAACAGGAAGAGGCCCATCGAGGGACTACAATGGCAAGATTACCATTGGGGGACTACAATGTCAAGATGACCATCGGAACTACAATGGCAAGATGACCATCGAGGGACTACAACAGAAAGAGGTTCATCGAGGGTCTACAATGGCAAGATGACCATTGGGGGACTACAATGGCAAGATGACCATCGGAGGACTACAATTGCAAGATGACCATAGGGGGACTACCATGGCAAGATGACCATCGAGGGACTACAACGGCAAGATGACCATCGGAAGAATACAATGGTAAGATGACTATCGGGGACCACAATGGTAAAATGACCATCGAGGACTACAATGTCAAGATGACCATCGAGGGACAACAACAGGAAGAGTCCCATCGAGGGACTACAATGGCAAGATGACCATCAGCGACTACAACAGCAAGATGACCATTAAGGGGCTACAACGGCAAGATGATCACTGGGGGACTACAGCGGTAAAATGACCATCGGGGACTACAATGTCAAGATGACCATCGAGGGACAACAACAGGAAGAGTCCCATCGAGGGACTACAATGGCAAGATGACCATCAGCGACTACAACAGCAAGATGACCATTAAGGGGCTACAACGGCAAGATGATCACTGGGGGACTACAATGGTAAGATGACCATCAGGGAATAAAACGGGAAGATGACCATCGAAGGACTACAACAGGAAGAGGCCCATCGAGGGACTACAATGGCAAGATGACCATCAGGGGACTAGAATCGCAAGATGACAACTAGGGGACTAAAACGGTAAGATGACCATCGGGGGACTAAAATGGCAAAATGACCATCAGGGAACTACAACGGCAGGATGACCATCGGGGGACTACAACGGCAAGATGACTATCCAGGGACTACAATGGCAAGGTGACCACAGGGGACTATAACGGCAAGATGACCAGTGGGGGACTACAATGGCAAGATTACCATCAAGAGACTGCAATAGCAAGTGGCCCATCAAAGGAATACAACGGCAAGAGGCCAATCAGGGACTACAACGGCAAGATGACCATCGCGGGACTACAACAGCAAGAAGATGATCGAGGGACTACAATGGCAAGAGGTTCATCGAGGGAATACAATTGCAAGATGACCATCGAGGGACTACAACAGCAAAATGACCATCGAGGGACTACAACGGCAAGAGGCCCTTCGAGATACTACAATGGCAAAAGGCCCATTGGGGGACAACAACGGCAAGATGAACACTGGGAGACTACAACGGCAAGTTGACTATCGGGGACTACAACGTCAAGATGACCATCGAGGGACTACAACAGGAAGAGACCCATTGAGGGACTACAATGGCAAGATGACCATCGGGGACTACAACAGCAAGATGACCATCAAGGGACTACAATGACAAGATGACCACTGGGGGACTACAATGGTAAGATGAACATCAGTGACTAAAACGGCAAGATGACTATCGAAGGACTACAACAGTAATAGGCCCATCGAGGGACTACAATGGCAAGATGACCATCGGGGGACTACAATCGCAAGATGACAACTAGAACAGTAAGATGACCATCAGGGACTGCAACGGCAAGATGACCATCGAGGGACTACAACAGGAAGAGGTGCATCGAGGGACTAAAATGGCAAGATGACCATCGGGGGACTACAACTGCAAGATGACCAGCGGGGGACTACAATGGCAAGATGACCATCGAGAGACTACAATGGCAAGTGGCCCATCAAAGGAATACAACGGTAAGAGGCCCATCAGGGACTACAATGGCGAGATGACCATCGCGGGATTACAACAGCTAAATGATGATCGAGGGACTACAACGGCATGAGGTCAGTTGAGGGACTAAAATTGCAAGATGACCATCGGGGGACTACAACAGCAAAATGACCATCAATGAACTACAACGGCAAGAGACCCATCAAGAGACTACAATGGCAAGAGGCCCATTGGGGGACAACAACGGCAAGATGAAGACTGGGGGACTACAGCGGCAAGATTACCATCGGCGACTACAATGGCAAGATGACCTTCGAGGGACTACCACAGCAAGAGGCCCATCGAGGGACTACAATGGCAAGATGACCATCGGGGGACTAAAATGGCAAGATGACCATCGGGGGACTACAACTGCAAGATGACCAGCGGGGGACTACAATGGCAAGATGACCATCGAGAGACTACAATGGCAAGTGGCCCATCAAAGGAATACAACGGGAAGAGGCCCATCAGGGACTACAATGGCAAGATGACCATCGCGGGATTACAACAGCTAAATGATGATCGAGGGACTACAACGGCAAGAGGTCCGTTGAGGGACTAAAATTGCAAGATGACCATTGGGGGACTACAACAGCAAAATGACCATCAATGAACTACAACGGCAAGAGGCCCTTCAAGAGACTACAATGGCAAGAGGCCCATTGGGGGACAACAACGGCAAGATGAACACTGGGGGACTACAACGGCAAGATGGCCACCGGGGGACTACAGCGGTAAGATGACCATCTGGGACTACAATGTCAAGATGACCATCGAGGGACAACAACAGGAATAGGTCAATCGAGGGACTACAATGGCAAGATGACCATCAAGGGACTACAACGACAAGATGACCATTGGGGACTACAGCGGCAAGATGACCATTGAGGGACTACAACAGCAAGATGATGATCGATGGACTACAACGGCAAAATGACAACCAGGGACTACAACGGCAAGATGAACATCGGGGGACTACAACGGCAAGAATACAATTGAGGGACTACAACAGCAAGAGGCCCATTAAGGGACTACAACAGCAAGATAACTATTGGGGGACTACAACGGCAAGAATACCATTGAGGGACTACAACAGCAAGAGGCCCATCAAGGGACTACAATGGTAAGATGACAATTGGGGGACTACAACTGCAAGATGACCATCGAGGGACTACAACAGGAAGAGGCCCATTGAAAGACTACAATGGCAAGTGTAACGATCGGTGGGCACAGAGAGTGTCTGATTACCGGTGATCTGCAGTATCACCGGAAATACAGATATATACCAGATTATAAGTGATCTGCAGTCTCACCGATAATCCGATATACTAACTAACCTCTGTTCACCTGAGTAGAGTGTAGTGTTTGGTGTAACAGTAACACTTTGAGGACTAGGCCTCAGTGCAGCAAGGAGTACTGCACAGATTCCTTCCGCAGACCTGAGCTCTCCAAGGTGGGAGGAGTCAGACTGACAGTGGGAAGGATGTCTGAAAGTGACCCACAGGAGGAAGGGTCGCTAACAGAGCGAGGAACCGCCTCTAACGGTAAGGTCAGTTCTCGAGGTCGGACAAGCCAGGTCGTAAACACACGGACAGATAAAGTACAAGATCAGGAGACAAAGGTGGAGTCTAAGTACAGGCAGGGTTCGGCAACAGTGTATCAAATATCGAGGTACAGAATCAGGAGGCTAAGGCGGAGTCTAGGAACGAGCCGGGGGTCGGCAACAGAGTATCAGAAATATCGAGGTACAAGATCAGAGTTCAGAAGAGTAGTCAAAGCAGGCAAAAGTCATAACAGATAATCACAATCAAACTAGTACTATAGTGTGATGATTTGCTCAGCTGCCTGTGCAGGCAGCCAGCCTTTTGACCATTGTGTAGGTTTGCATGCTGCAGGACTCTGGAAAGAAGAGCTTCTGTCAGTTTTGCAGCTTGTGCTTGCAGAGGAATTTGCATACGTTGTCATGCAAATTGCCTGGCCACATTCATTGGAGGCGTGTACTATAAGTACTATGTCTTTCCCACAATGCTTCGCTGTTCATAAGGATTTCGTCCTATGTAACACTCCTGGTGGGGTGTCAGCCTTGCTCTCTGTTGAACATCAGCTTAGAGTAATTCCTGAATCTGCGCTAGGCAGATTTCCCTAGTGCAGTTAGGATTGTATTATCTGTATTGCCTGTTCTGTCTTGTCTTGCCTGTTGCCATTGTCCAGTCCCTATGGTGGTCGACAGGAAATGGTTCTGATCTCTGTTCTTGGAGTATAGCTGGTGCAGCGGTTGCTACCAGCTATCTCCTCTGTTCTGTCTCCTGGGATCGCGCTAGCTACTTTTCGCTAGCGCTGGGGATCCTTCTGTTCTGTCTCCTGGGATCGCACTAGCTACTTTTCGCTAGCGCTGGGGATCCTTCTGTTCTGTCTTCTGGGATCGCGCTAGCCACTTTTCGCTAGCGCTGGTGATCCTTCTGTTCTGCTACTCTGTACTTGGATCGCGCTAGCCACTTTTCGCTAGTGCTGTGGATCCTATCTCTTGCTTGTCCCTGTTTTCGTGTGTCTGTCTGCTACGCTTGCTGGAGGCTCGGTGAGATAACCGTTAAGCAAGCGCTCGCGTCCTCTGTTTCATGTTTGTCTGTTAATGGTTAGTTAGGCGTGCTTGTCTCTATTGTGCTTATCACGTGGAGACCGCGCATAACCACGTGCACTGTTGCGAATGAGTGCGGTGTTCGCGGTTAGCTAGCGTTTGTTATTTTCCGTATCTCCTCATTGTATTATTTGCTGTGCCTTTGCTAACCTCGTATTCTGTCCTGATCTGCCTTGTGTCTCGTCTGGCGATCGCACCTCTCGCGATCGCGTTCCTATTTCATATCTGCTGTTGTGTGTGTGTGTGCGGTCGCGGGGTGGCGACTGGATTGGCGCACACACATACAACCTGTCCCTTTGCTCATTCTCATTCGCAATCGCCTCTCTTGCGATTGCGTTCTGCGTTTCGTACAATTCCTGTCTGGCATTTGTGGAGGTACAGAGGATTGGTTCCTCTGCACTCCCCAGCGCCATCTGCCGACAGGAATTTTCCCTCTACGGGTGCGTAGCACCTTTTGCTGGGTTCCTGCAAATTATACGCTTGTGGAGGATTTCCGCCGTGTCAGCGCACGTGTTGTGCGCTGATCACGGGGAAAGTTCCACAATCGTTACATTTAGCTATCAACAGAATCTAGCTAAGTGTAGGATTACAGCTCCAGCTGGTCCCGGCACACTTGCGGATCTGACTACGGATCTGGGTGCTCCCACATATGTGATCGCACCCTAGACAAAGAGCAAGTGAACAACCAGCAGTATCTATACTCTAGGACCTTTCCAGGACCTCCCTAATTGCTGGTCCAATGAGAGCAGTGGAATTTGTCAGCTGACCCAGCTGGTCAGCCGACTCCCTTCTAACTGCTATTTAAACTCTGCCTCTGTGCTCGCGCGCGTGTAAGTCTGAATCTTGGTGGACTATCAGTCCCAGCCACACCAGTACTGTCATGCAATGTATCTAGAGCGGGGGCCGCCTCTGATCCGGATTCCGCCGTTACCAATGCGGACTCCGCCGTTACCAATGCGGATTCCGCCGCACTGCCTATGCGGCATGCGGCGTTTTTTCCGCGTTGTGACGCCATGCTGGACGCGGAAACAGCCGCCTCACCTCGAGAGACGGCGGCCTTTCCGCGTTTCCTTACAGTACCCCCCCCCCCCCCCCCCCGAGGAGTGGACTCCGGACAACCCCTACCAGGTTTCTCGGGATGTAAGGTATGAAACTCCCTCCTTAACTCGTCTGCATGCGTGCATGAACCCGGTACCCATTGTCTCTCCTCAATGCCGTACCCTTTCCAATGTACGAGGTACTGAACCGAGTTTTGTACCGTGCGGGAATCTAAAATCTTTTCCACTTCATATTCAGGTTAGGCATCTACTAACACAGGAGGAGGAGGAGTGGGACCCACCTGGACTGCGGGTTTAAGAAGTGATACGTGGAAGGACCTCACTCCCCGCATGCTGGTGGGAAGATCAACGGTATATGTGACCTCGTTGATCTTCCTAGCAACCGGGAATGGACCCACGAACCTGGGACCAAGTTTGTCAGAAGGTTGTCTCAGGGTCAAGTGACGTGTGGATACCCAGACCAAGTCCCCTGGTCGGAACCTCCACTCTACTGAGCGCTTTTTGTCAGCTTGACCCTTCTGACTCAGAAATGCCTTTTCTAGGTTACTTTTTACCGTCCCCCAAAGGTCCCTAAATGACTTTTGCCAGACCTCCAGGGCTGGGAACGGAGTGGAGGCCACAGGAAGTGGGGAGAACTTAGGTGATCTCCCCGTTACTACCTGGAAGGGAGAAAATTCAGAGGATGAGTTTTTTAAATTGTTCTGAGCAAACTCTGCGAAGGGCAAGAACCTGACCCAATCGTCTTGCGCCTCTGCAACATAGCACCTCAAGAACTGCTCTAAGGACTGGTTTATCCTCTCGGTCTGGCCATTAGTCTGAGGATGATATCCTGATGAAAATGATAGCTTTATTCCCATAAGCTGACAAAAAGCCTTCCAAAATCGGGAGACAAATTGGACTCCCCTATCAGAGACTATGTCTTCAGGAATGCCGTGCAACCGAAAGACATGCGTAATGAATAACTCGGCCAATTCCTGAGCCGAGGGGAGTCCTTTCAATGGCACAAAGTGGGCCATTTTGCTAAAGCGGTCAACTATGACCCAAATGACCGCCATGCCTTCGGATCTGGGAAGTTCACCCACAAAATCCATAGACAGGTGGGTCCATGGCTCACTCGGGGTGGGCAAAGGCTGCAGAGTGCCGACAGGTGCCAGCCGGGAGGGTTTGCTCCTGGCACATATCGCACACTCCCTCACATACTCCTTACAATCTGCTGCCAGAGAGGGCCACCAGGCACATCTGGCCACCAGATCCTGTGTTCTGGATGCCCAACGTTCTTATGCATATGAAACATCTCCAGTACCTGGAGACGAAAAGGCAGAGGGATAAATAGAACCCCTGCGGGCTTCCCTTCCGGGATGTCCTGCTGAAAGGGGATCAAAGTCTCCTTCCAATCCTCCCAAGTTCCAGTTGCTGCCAATATGAACCTCTGGGGAACAATGGTCTCGGGAACGGAGGGCTGTGCTGTCTCTGCCTCAAAACACCTGGATAACGCATCCGCCTTAACGTTCTTGCTACCTGGAGTGTACGTAATAATGAAACTAAACCTAGAGAAAAATAGCGACCATCGAGCCTGACGAGGGCTCTACCTCTTAGCCCCCTCAATGTACTCTAAGTTTTTGTGATCGGTGTAAACCGTGATGGTATGCTCAGCTCCCTCTAACCAATGTCGCCATTCCTCGAAAGCCAATTTAATAGCCAAAAGCTCCCTGTTGCCAATATCATAGTTCCTTTCTGCAGGGGAGAACCTCCGAGAAAAGTAAGCACACGGATGCATTCTACCCTGCAAACCTGACCGCTGAGACAGCACAGCCCCCACCCCAGCCTCCGAAGCATCCACCTCAACAATAAACGGAAAGGACGTATCCACATGTCTGAGGATGGGTGCTGAACAGAATAGGCTCTTCAGGGTGGCAAACGCCCGTACAGCCTCAGGAGACCAGTGAGTGGTATCTGCTCCTTTTTTAGTAAGACTGGTAAGGGGAGAGATGACCGTGGAGTACCCCTTAATAAATCTCCTATAATAATTGGCAAAACCGAGGAAACGTTGGAGGGACTTTAACCCAATGGCTAAGGCCACTCTAGAACTGCGGAGACCTTGGCGGGATCCATAGCCAGGCCCGTGGTGGAAATTATGTACCCCAGGAAGGAGACAGAAGTTACCTCAAAAATACATTTTTCAAGTTTGGCATACAAAGAGTTCTGCCTAAGCTGATTTAACACAAACCTCACATGGGTTCTATGTTCGGAGAGGTTGTTGGAGAAGATAAGAATGTCGTCAAGGTAGACTAGAACGAATCTCCCCAACACCTCTCTGAAGACCTCATTGATGAGTTCCTGGAAAACGGCCGGGGCATTACAAAGCCCGAAGGGCATTACCAGGTACTCATACTGCCCATCTGGAGTATTAAAGGCCGTTTTCCACTCATCGCCCTTTCTTATGCGTATGAGGTTGTACGCGCCCCGCAAATCCAGTTTGGAAAAGATCTTGGCACCAGTGATTTGAGTGAACAAATCGTCTATCAGAGGCAGCGGATAGCGATTTTTCACTGTAATTTTGTTAAGGCCGCGATAATCAATGCAGGGTCGCAGGCCTCCATCTTTCTTTTTAACAAAAAAGAACCCAGCACCAGCAGGAGACCGGGACGGGCGAATGAAACCTTTGGCCAAATTCTCACGGATATAATCCTGCATGGCCAATTTCTCGGGTCCCGACAAATTATACAAATGGCCCCGAGGGGGTACACAACCTGAACGGAGATCGATGGGACAGTCGAAAGGGCGATGTGGGGGCAGTTTGTCAGCTGCCTTGGGACAAAATACATCGGAAAATTCTGAGTACTGGTCTGGCACACCTCCCACCTGTATTCTTGTTTGCCCCAATGTTACCTTTCCCAAACACCATCGGGAACAATGAGGTGACCAGGAAGTTAGCTGACCCGTGGCCCAGTCTATTTGAGGTGAATGAGTTTGCAACCACGGCATACCTAGGATAATAGTGGAGGTGGACATCTGTAACACAAAAAACCGTAACTGTTCCCCATGTAATACCCCTATGGCGACTTTCACCTCCGGGGTCTGTGACAGTGGGCGCTCTCGTTGCAAAGGAGAATCGTCCACCGCTGTGACCAGAATGGGGAGACTTACTGGAGTGAGGGGAATACCCAACTCCTGAGCAAATTCAAGATTCATAAAGTTAGCCGCTGAGCCAGAATCAATAAATGCTTCAGTGGCTACTGACTTATTCTCCCATGTAATGGTACAGGGGAGAAGCAATTTCTTCTGTTTGAGGGGTGAACATTGTGTGCCTAGGGTGTCACCCCCCACTACTCCTAGGCAAAGTCGTTTCCCGACTTGTTAGGACAATTACGCACCCTATGCCCTGCCTCTGCACAGTATAGGCACAGTCGTTCCGTCATCCTCCGCCTTCGCTCCACCTGGGTCAGTCTTGATCGACCAATTTGTATTGGCTCAGGTGGAGGCAAGGCCGGAGAGGGCGAGACAGGCGGAGATGCTGTTACTGAGGATGCAGCGGATGTTGCTGCGTACGAAGTCACTCTGACACGGTGACTGCCCCTAGCCTGCCTCTGATGGCGTAGCCTGCGATCAACTCGAATGGCCGATGATATGGCCTCATCAACTGTCTTGGGCTTGGGTATGGTTAACATTAGATCGGAGACCTCCTCCGACAACCCAGACAAGAAGTAATCCATCAGGGCAAAGTTGTCAAATCTAGCGGTGACTGACCACCTACGGAATTCTGCCGCATAATCCTCGACCTAACCTCTGCCTTGCTGCAAAAGTTTGAGCTTCCGCTCCGAAGACGCAGCAAGGTCAGGGTCGTCATAAATTACGGCCATGGCCCTAAAGAATTCCTCTACCGAGGTCAGAGCAGTATCGGTAGGAGGCAGGTTATATGCCCATGACTGGTAGTCACCAGTCAGCAAAGTTTTGATAAAGGTGAACCGTTGGGTCTCAGTCCCCGAGGATCGGGGTCTCAACTCGAAGTACGATAACACTCTACTCCTAAAATTCCGGAAGTCAGACTTGTGGCCGGAAAATTTATCAGGTACAGGCATGCGAATGTCGTCACTAGGAGGGGATCGCACTGAATCAACTGACGTCTGGAGGGTACGCACTGAGCCTGATAGAGCATCGATTAAGGCTTTGTGCTGGCCCAGTGCTTGATGGATACTGTCTACCGAAGTGGCAAGCGCAGTCAGAGGATCAGCGCGTTCCATCTGTCTTTTGGTCTGGCGTTCTGTAACGATCGGTGGGCACAGAGAGTGTCCGATTACCGGTGATCTGCAGTATCACCGGAAATACAGATCTATACCAGATTATAAGTGATCTGCAGTCTCACCGATAATCCGATATACTAACTAACCTCTGTTCACCTGAGTAGAGTGTAGTGTTTGGTGTAACAGTAACACTTTGAGGACTAGGCCTCAGTGCAGCAAGGAGTACTGCACATATTCCTTCCGCAGACCTGAGCTCTCCAAGGCAGGAGGAGTCAGACTGACAGTGGGAAGGATGTCTGAAAGTAACCCACAGGAGGAAGGGTCGCTAACAGAGCGAGGAACCGCCTCTAACGGTAAGGTCGGTTCTCGAGGTCGGACAAGCCAGGTCGTAAACACACGGACAGATAAAGTACAAGATCAGGAGACAAAGGTGGAGTCTAAGTACAGGCAGGGTTCGGCAACAGGGTATCAGAAATATCGAGGTACAGAATCAGGAGGGTAAGGCGGAGTCTAGGAACGAGCCGGGGGTTGGCAACAGAGTATCAGAAATATCGAGGTACAAGATCAGAGTTCAGAAGAGTAGTCAAAGCAGGCAAAAGTCATAACAGATAATCACAATCAAACTAGTACTTTAGCTATCAACAGAATCTAGCTAAGTGTAGGATTACAGCTCCAGCTGGTCCCGGCACACTTACGGATCTGGGTGCTCCCACATATGTGATCGCACGCCAGACAAAGAGCAAGTGAACAACCAGCAGTATATATACTCTAGGACCTTTCCAGGACCTCCCTAATTGCTGGTCCAATGAGAGCAGTGGAATTTGTCAGCTGACCCAGCCGACTCCCTTCTAACTGCTATTTAAACTCTGCCTCTGTGCTCGCGCGCGTGTAAGTCTGAATCTTGGTGGACTATCAGTCCCAGCCACACCAGTATTGTCATGCAATGTATCTAGAGCGGGGGCCGCCTCTGATCCGGATTCCGCCGTTACCAATGCGGACTCCGCCGTTACCAATGCGGATTCCGCCGCACTGCCTATGCGGCATGCGGCGTTTTTTCCGCGTTGTGACGCCATGCTGGACGCGGAAACAGCCGCCTCACCTCGAAAGACGGCGGCCTTTCCGCGTTTCCTTACAGCAAGATAACCATCGGGGGACTACAACGGCAAGATGACCATTGGGAGACTACAACGGCAAGATTACCATCAAGGGACTACAATGTCAAGAGGCTTATTGGGAGACTACAATGGCAAGATGACAATCGGAGGACTACAACAGTAAGATGACCATCGGGGACTACAGTGGAAAGATGACCATCGTGTGACTACAACAGGAAGAGGCCCATCGAGGGATTACAAAGGCAAGATGACCATCGGGGGACTACAACGGCAAGATGACTACCTGGGGACTACAACGGCAAGATGACCATCGAAGGACTACAACAGGAAGAGGCCCGTCGAGGGACTTCAACGGCAAGATGACCATCGGGGGACTACAATGGCAAGATGACCACTGGGGGACTACAACAGCAAGATGACCGTTGAGGGACTACAACGGAAAGTTCACCATCGGGGACTGCAACTTTAAGATGACCATCGAGGGACTAACACAGGAAGAGGCCAATCGAAGGACTACAATGGCAAGATGACCATTAGGGGACTACAATGGCAAGATGACCACTGGGGGACTACAAAGGTAAGATTACCATCGGGGACTACAACGGCAAGATGACCATCGAGGGACTACAACAGGAAGAGGCCCATCGAGGGACTACAATGGCAAGATGACCATCGGGGACCACAATGGCAAGATGACCATCAGTGAACTACAATGGCAAGATGACCATCGAGGGACTACAACAGGAAGAGGCCCATCGAGGGTCTACAATGGCAAGATGACCATTGGGGGACTACAATGGCAAGATGACCATCGGGGGACTACAATTGCAAGATAACCATAGGGGGACTACCATGGCAAGATGACCATCGAGGGACTACAATGGCAAGATGATCATCGAGGGACTACAACAGGAAGAGGCCCATCGAGGGTCTACAATGGCAAGATGACCATTGGGGGACTACAATGGAAAGAGGCCCATCGAGAGACTACAATGGCAAAAGGCCCATCGTGGGACTACAACAGCAAGAGGCCCATCGAGAGACTACAATGGCAAGATGACCACTGGGGGACTGCAACGGCACGAGGCCCATCAGAGGACTGACACTGCAAGAGGCCAAACAGGGACTACAGTGACAAGAGACCCAACAGGGACTACAACGGCAAGAGGCCCACTGGAAGAATACAATGGTAAGAGGACCATGGAGGGACTACAACGGCAATATGACCATTTGGGGACTAAGACGGCAACAGTGTGTGGTTTCCTGGAGTTTGTACTCCATTCAACTAGTTAGGGTATTGTGATTGTAGATCTTTCAACTATTATAGGCAATAAAATGGGTGGGGGTAGGTTCCATAGAGAAGATTGGGTTTCTGTATTGGAAGATTCTTCTCTTGTTCAGTTCAGTTAGCATGGGGTGAATTATGCCAACATATACTAGGTTGGTGGGATGAAATGGCTCCCGTGGAGAGGGGTTTTAGCTGACAATTCAGCAGGGTAGGGACGATGCATCTAAGCTATTTGTCTACTACACCTTTCATTTGTCACACAAATCAATTACAATATATCTGCACCCAGAAGTGGTACTTTTGGTATATTTGTCAGGGGAAGTAGAAGATGTTGTGTGGGTCCAAGTCAGAAGTGAAATTGAGACCACATCTATAGCATACTGGTGGGTTGGGAGGTTTCCCTTAGGAGGGCAGATTTTTCCTAGAGTTTGTGTGCCTTTCAACTAGTTAGGGTATTGTCATAGTAGACCTTTCAACTATTATAGGCAATAAAAGGGGTGGGGGTAGGTTCCTTAGAGAAGATTATCTTTTACATTGGAAGATTCTTCTCATGTTCAGTTAGCATGGGGTGGGTTGACTACAACGGCAAGAGGACCATCGAGGGACTACAATGGCAAGAGGACCATCGGGAGACTACAACTGGAAGATGACCATTGAGGAACTACAATGGTAAGATGACCATCGGGGACTACAATGGCAAGATGACCATCGAGTGACTACAACAGGAAGAGGCCCATCCAGGGAATACAATGGCAAGATGACCATCGGGGGACTACAACGTCAAGAGGACCATCGACGGACTACAACATCAAGATGACCATCGAGAGACTACAATGGCAAGAGGCCCATTAGGGGACTACAACGGCAAGATGACCACTGGGGGACTACAACGGCAAGATGACCATCAAGGGACTACAATGGTAAGATGCCAATCGGGGGACTACAACAGCAAGATGACCATCGAGGTACTACAACAGGAAGAGGCCCATTTAAAGACTACAATGGCAAGATGACCATCGGGGGACTACAACAGCAAGATGACCATCAAGGGACTACAATGACAAGATGACCACTGGGGGACTACAATGGTAAGATGACCATCAGGGACTAAAACGGCAAGATGACCATCGAAGGACTACAACAGGAATAGGCCCATAGAGGGACTGCAATGGCAAGATGACCATCGGGGGATTACAATCGCAAGATGACAACCGGGGGACTACAACAGTAAGATGACCATCGGGGACTGCAACGGCAAGATGACCATCGAGGGACTACAACAGGAAGAGGTGCATCGAGGGACTACAATGGCAAGATGACCATCGGGGGACTAAAATGGCAAGATGACCATCGGGGGACTACAATGGCAAGATGACCAGCGGGGGACTACAACGGCAAGAATACCATCTGGGGTCTACAACAGCAAGATGCCCATCAAGGGACTACAATGGTAAGATGACAATCGGGGGACTACAACAGCAAGATGACCATCGGGGTCTACAATGGCAAGGTGACCACAGGGGACTATAACGGCAAGATGACCAGCGGGGGACTACAATGGCAAGATGACCATCAAGAGACTACAATGGCAAGTGGCCCATCAAAGGAATACAACGGCAAGAGGCCAATCGGGGACTACAATGGCAAGATGACCATCGCGGGACTGCAACAGCAAGAAGATGATCGAGGGACTATAACGGCAAGAGGTCCATCGAGGGAATACAATTGCAAGATGACCATCGGGGGACTACAACAGCAAAATGACCATCGAGGGACTACAACGGCAAGAGGCCCATTGAGAGACTACAAAGGCAAGAGGCCCATTGGGGGACAACAACGGCAAGATGAACACTGGGAGACTGCATTGGCAAGTTGACCATTGGGGACTACAACGTCAAGATGACCATCGAGGGACTACAAAAGGAGGAGACCCATCAAGGGACTACAATGGCAAGATGACCATCGGGGACTACAACAGCAAGATGACCATCAAGGGACTACAACGACAAGATGACCAATGGGGGACTACTACTGGGTAAGATGACCATCAGGGACTAAAACGGCAAGATGAACATCGAAGGACTACAACAGGAATAGGCCCATCTTGGGACTACAATGGCAAGATGACCATCGGGGGACTACAATCGCAAGATGACAACCGGGGGACTACAACAGTAAGATGACCATCGTGGACTACAACGACAAGATGACCATCGAGGGACTACAACAGGAAGAGGTGCATCGAGGGACTACAATGGCAAGATGACCATCGGGGGACTAAAATGGCAAGATGACCATCGGGGGACTACAACGGCAAGATGACCAGCGGGGGACTACAATGGCCAGGTGACCACAGGGAACTACAACAGCAAGATGACCAGCGGGGGACAACAATGGCAAGATGACCATCGAGAGACTACAATGGCAAGTGGCCAATCAAAGCAATACAACGGCAAGAGGCCCATCGGGGACTACAACGGCAAGATGACCATCGTGGGACTACAACAGCTACATGATGATCGAGGGACTACAACAGCAAGAGGTCTGTTGAGGGACTAAAATTGCAAGATGACCATCGGGGGACTACAACAGCAAAATGACCATCAAGGAACTACAACGGCAAGAGCATCAAGAGACTACAATGGAAAGAGGCCCATTGGGGGACAACAACGGCAAGATGAAGACTGGGGGACTACAGCAGCAAGATTACCATCGGCGACTACAATGGCAAGATGACCTTCGAGGGACTACCACAGCAAGAGGCCCATCGAGGGACTACAATGGCAAGATGACCATCGGGGGACTACAACGGCAAGATAACCATCGAGGGACTACAACAGGAAGAGGCACATCAAGGGACTACAATGGCAAGATGACCATCGGGGGACTACAATGTCAAGATGACCATCGGGGGACTACAATGGCAAGATGACTATTGGGGGACTACAATGGCAAGATGCCCATGGAAGGACTACAATAGCGAGAGGCCCATCGAGGGGCTACAATGGCATGAGGCCCATCGGGGACTACAATGGCAAGAAGTCCATCGAGGGACTACAACAGCAAGATGATCATCGAGGGACTACAACGGCAAGAGGCCCATCGAGGGACTACAATGGCAAGAGGCCCATTGAGAGACTACAATGGCAAGAGGCCCATTGGGGGACAACAACGGCAAGATGAACACTGGGAGACTACAATGGCAAGTTGACCATTGGGGACTACAACGTCAAGATGACCATCGAGGGACTACAAAAGGAAGAGACTCATCGAGGGACTACAATGGCAAGATGACCATCGGGGACTACAACAGCAAGACGACCATCAAGGGACTACAACGACAAGATGACCAATGGGGGACTACAATGGTAAGATGACCATCAGGGACTAAAACTGCAAGATGACCATCGAAGGACTACAACAGGAATAGGCCCATCGAGGGACTACAATGGCAAGATGACCATCGGGGGAGTACAATCGCAAGATGACAACCGGGGGACTACAACAGTAAGATGACCATCGGGGACTACAACGGCAAGATGACCATCGAGGGACTACAACAGGAAGAGGTGCATCGAGGGACTACAATGGCAAGATGACCATCTGGGGACTAAAATGGCAAGATGACCATCGGGGGACTACAACGGCAAGATGACCAGCGGGGGACTACAATGGCCAGGTGACCACAGGGAACTACAACAGCAAGATGACCAGCGGGGGACAACAA
Organism: Hyperolius riggenbachi; assembly: GCF_040937935.1. NCBI lineage: Eukaryota > Metazoa > Chordata > Amphibia > Anura > Hyperoliidae > Hyperolius > Hyperolius riggenbachi. The sequence goes on along the minus strand of NC_090647.1, from coordinate 157,036,727 downwards.
TGGCAAGATGACCATCGAGAGACTACAATGGCAAGTGGCCAATCAAAGGAATACAACGGCAAGAGGCCCATCGGGGACTACAACGGCAAGATGACCATCGCGGGACTACAACAGCTAAATGATGATCGAGGGACTACAACGGCAAGAGGTCTGTTGAGGGACTAAAATTGCAAGATGACCATCGGGGGACTACAACAGCAAAATGACCATCAAGGAACTACAACGGCAAGAGGCCCATCAAGAGACTACAAGGGCAAGAGGCCCATTGGGGACAACAACGGCAAGATGAAGACTGGGGGACTACAGCGGCAAGATTACCATCGGCGACTACAATGGCAAGATGACCTTCGAGGGACTACCACAGCAAGAGGCCCATCGAGGGACTACAATGGCAAGATGAACATCGGGGGACTACAACGGCAAGATAACCATGGAGGGACTACAACAGGAAGAGGCACATCAAGGGACTACAACGTCAAGATGACCATCAAGGGACTACAAAAGGAAGAGACCCATCGAGGGACTACAATGGCAAGATGACCATCGGGGACTACAACTGCAAGATGACCATCAAGGGACTACAACGACAAGATGACCAATGGGGGACTACAATGGTAAGATGACCATCAGGGACTAAAACTGCAAGATGACCATCGAAGGACTACAACAGGAATAGGCCCATCGAGGGACTACAATGGCAAGATGACCATCGGGGGACTACAATCGCAAGATGACAACCGGGGGACTACAACAGTAAGATGACCATCGGGGACTACAACGGCAAGATGACCTTCGAGGGACTACAACAGGAAGAGGTGCATCGAGGGACTACAATGGCAAGATGACCATCGAGAGACTACAATGGCAAGTGGCCAATCAAAGAGTACAACGGCAAGAGGCCTATCGGGGACTACAACGGCAAGGTGACCATCACGGGACTACAACAGCTACATGATGATCGAGGGACTACAACAGCAAGAGGTCTGTTGAGGGACTACAATTGCAAGATGACCATCGGGGGACTACAACAGCAAAATGACCATCAAGGAACTACAATGGCAAGAGGCCCATCAAGAGACTACAATGGAAAGAGGCCCATTGGGGGACAACAATGGCAAGATGAAGACTGGGCGACTACAGCAGCAAGATTACCATCGGCGACTACAATGGCAAGATGACCTTCGAGGGACTACCACAGCAAGAGGCCCATCGAGGGACTACAATGGCAAGATGACCATCGGGGGACTACAACGGCAAGATAACCATCGAGGGACTACAACAGGAAGAGGCACATCGAGAGACTACAATGGCAAGAGGCCCATTGAGAGACTACAATGGCAAGAGGCCCATTGGGGGACAACAACGGCAAGATGAACACTGGGAGACTACAATGGCAAGTTGACCATTGGGGACTACAACGTCAAGATGACCATCGAGGGACTACAAAAGGAAGAGACCCATCGAGGGACTACAATGGCAAGATGACCATCGGGGACTACAACGACAAGATGACCAATGGGGGACTACAAGGGTAAGATGACCATCAGGGACTAAAACTGCAAGATGACCATCGAAGGACTACAACAGGAATAGGCCCATCGAGGGACTACAATGGCAAGATGACCATCGGGGGAGTACAATCGCAAGATGACAACCGGGGGACTACAACAGTAAGATGACCATCGGGGACTACAACGGCAAGATGACCATCGAGGGACTACAACAGGAAGAGGTGCATCGAGGGACTACAATGGCAAGATGACCATCGGGGGACTAAAATGGCAAGATGACCATCGGGGGACTACAACGGCAAGAGGCCCATCGGGGACTACAATGGCCAGGTGACCACAGGGAACTACAACAGCAAGATGACCAGCGGGGGACAACAATGGCAAGATGACCATCGAGAGACTACAATGGCAAGTGGCCAATCAAAGGAATACAACGGCAAGAGGCCCATCGGGGACTACAACGGCAAGATGACCATCGCGGGACTACAACAGCTAAATAATGATCGAGGGACTACAACGGCAAGAGGTCTGTTGAGGGACTAAAATTGCAAGATGACCATCAGGGGACTACAACAGCAAAATGACCATCAAGGAACTACAACGGCAAGAGGCCCATCAAGAGACTACAATGGCAAGAGGCCCATTGGGGACAACAACGGCAAGATGAAGACTGGGGGACTACAGCGGCAAGATTACCATCGGCGACTACAATGGCAAGATGACCTTCGAGGGACTACCACAGCAAGAGGCCCATCGAGGGACTACAATGGCAAGATGAACATCGGGGGACTACAACGGCAAGATAACCATGGAGGGACTACAACAGGAAGAGGCACATCAAGGGACTACAACGTCAAGATGACCATCGAGGGACTACAAAAGGAAGAGACCCATCGAGGGACTACAATGGCAAGATGACCATCGGGGACTACAACTGCAAGATGACCATCAAGGGACTACAACGACAAGATGACCAACGGGGGACTACAATGGTAAGATGACCATCAGGGACTAAAACTGCAAGATGACCATCGAAGGACTACAACAGGAATAGGCCCATCGAGGGTCTACAATGGCAAGATGACCATCGGGGGACTACAATCGCAAGATGACAACCGGGGGACTACAACAGTAAGATGACCATCGGGGACTACAACGGCAAGATGACCTTCGAGGGACTACAACAGGAAGAGGTGCATCGAGGGACTACAATGGCAAGATGACCATCGAGAGACTACAATGGCAAGTGGCCAATCAAAGGAATACAACGGCAAGAGGACCAACGTGGGACTACAACAGCTACATGATGATCGAGGGACTACAACAGCAAGAGGTCTGTTGAGGGACTAAAATTGCAAGATGACCATCGGGGGACTACAACAGCAAAATGACCATCAAGGAACTACAACGGCAAGAGGCCCATCAAGAGACTACAATGGAAAGAGGCCCATTGGGGGACAACAATGGCAAGATGAAGACTGGGGGACTACAGCAGCAAGATTACCATCGGCGACTACAATGGCAAGATGACCTTCGAGGGACTACCACAGCAAGAGGCCCATCGAGGGACTACAATGGCAAGATGACCATCGGGGGACTACAACGGCAAGATAACCATCGAGGGACTACAACAGGAAGAGGCACATCAAGGGACTACAATGGCAAGATGACCATCGGGGGACTACAATGTCAAGATGACCATCGGGGGACTACAATGGCAAGATGACTATTGGGGGACTACAATGGCAAGAGGCCCATGGAAGGACTACAATAGCGAGAGGCCCATCGAGGGGCTACAACGGCATGAGGCCCATCTGGGACTACAATGGCAAGAAGTCCATCGAGGGACTACAACAGCAAGATGACCATCGAGGGACTACAACGGCAAGAGGCCCATCGAGAGACTGCAATGGCAAGAGGCCCATTGAGAGACTACAATGGCAAGAGGCCCATTGGGGGACAACAACGGCAAGATGAACACTGGGAGACTACAATGGCAAGTTGACCATTGGGGACTACAACGTCAAGATGACCATCGAGGGACTACAAAAGGAAGAGACCCATCGAGGGACTACAATGGCAAGATGACCATCGGGGACTACAACAGCAAGATGACCATCAAGGGACTACAACGACAAGATGACCAATGGGGGACTACAATGGTAAGATGACCATCAGGGACTAAAACTGCAAGATGACCATCGAAGGACTACAACAGGAATAGGCCCATCGAGGGACTACAATGGCAAGATGACCATCGGGGGACTACAATCGCAAGATGTCAACCGGGGGACTACAATGGTAAGATGACCATCGGGGACTACAACGGCAAGATGACCATCAAGGGACTACAACAGGAAGAGGTGCATCGAGGGACTACAATGGCAAGATGACCATCGGGGGACTAAAATGGCAAGATGACCATCGGGGGACTACAACGGCAAGATGACCAGCGGGGGACTACAATGGCCAGGTGACCACAGGGAACTACAACAGCAAGATGACCAGCGGGGGACAACAATGGCAAGATGACCATCGAGAGACTACAATGGCAAGTGCCCAATCAAAGGAATACAACGGCAAGAGGCCCATCGGGGACTACAACGGCAAGATGACCATCGCGGGACTACAACAGCTAAATGATGATCGAGGGACTACAACGGCAAGAGGTCTGTTGAGGGACTAAAATTGCAAGATGACCATCGGGGACTACAACAGCAAAATGACCATCAAGGAACTACAACGGCAAGAGGCCCATTTAAGAGACTACAATGGCAAGAGGCCCATTGGGGACAACAATGGCAAGATGAAGACTGGGGGACTACAGCGGCAAGATTACCATCGGCGACTACAATGGCAAGATGACCTTCGAGGGACTACCACAGCAAGAGGCCCATCGAGGGACTACAATGGCAAGATGAACATCGGGGGACTACAACGGCAAGATAACCATCGAGGGACTACAACAGGAAGAGGCACATCAAGGGACTACAATGGCAAGATGACCATCGGGGGACTACAATGTCAAGATGACCATCGGGGGACTACAATGGCAAGATCACTATTGGGGGACTACAATGGCAAGAGGCCCATCGAAGGACTACAATAGCGAGAGGCCCATCGAGGGACTACAATGGCATGAGGCCCATCGGGGACTACAATGGCAAGAAGTCCATCGAGGGACTACAACAGCAAGATGACCATCAAAGGGACTACAACGGCAAGAGGCCCATCGAGAGACTACAATGGCAAGAGGCCCATTGGGGGACCACAACGGAAGGATGACCACTGGGGAACTACAATGGCAAGATGACCATCAGGGGAGGGACTACAATGGCAAGAGGCCCATCAGAGGACTGACACTGCAAGAGTTCCAACAGGGACTACAATGGCATGAGGCCCAACGGGGACTACAACGGCAAGAGGCCCACTGGTAGACTACAATGGTAAGAGGACCATCGAGGGACTACAATGGCAAGATGACTATTTTGGGACTAAGACGGCAAGAGTGTGTGGAGTTTGTACTCCATTCAACTAGTTAGGGTATTGCGATTGTAGATCTTTCAACTATTACAGGCAATAAAAGGGGGGGGAGGTAGGTTCCTTAGAGAAGATTGGGTTTCTGTATTGGAAGATTCTTCTCTTGTTCAGTTCAGTTAGCATGGGGTGAATTGTGCCAACATATACTAGGTTGGTGGGATGAAATGGCTCCTGGGGAGAGGGGTTTTAGCTGACAATTCAGCAGGGTAGGGACCATGCATCTAAGCTATTTGTCTACTGCACCTTTCATTTGTCACACAAATCAATTACAATATATCTGCAGCCAGAAGTGGTACTTTTGGTATATTTGTCAGGTCCATCGAGGGACTACAATGGCAAGAGGACCATCGAGGGACTACAATGCCAAGATGACTATCGGGGGACTTCAACGGTAAGATGACCATCGAGGAACTACAACGGCAAGATGACCATCGAGGGACTACAACAGGAAGAGGCCCATTGAGGGACTACAATGCCAAGATGACCATCGGGGGACTACAACGGTAAGATGACCATCAGGGACTACAATGGCAAGATGACCATTGAGTGATTACAACAGGAAGAGGCCCATCCAGGGACTACAATGGCAAGAGGACCATCGAGGGACTACAACGGCAATAGGCCCATCAGGGACTACAACGGCAAGATGACCATCAGGGGACTACAACAGCAAGATCATGATCAAGAGACTACAACGGCAAGAGGCCCATTGAGGGACTACAATGGCAAGATGACCATCGGAGGAATACAATGGCAAGATGACCATCGGAGGAATACAATGGCAAGATGACCATCGGGGGACTACAACGGCAAGATGACCACTGGGGGACTACAACGGTAAGATGACCATTGGGGACTACAACGGCAAGATGACTATCAAGGGACTACAACAGCAAGATGATGAACGATGGACTACAACGGCAAAATGACAACCGGGGTACATTCCTTAGAGAAGATTAGGGTTTTTTATTGGAAGATTCTTCTCTTGTTCAGTTAGCATGGAGGGGGTTGTGCCAACATATACTAGGTTGTTGGGATGAAATGGTTCCCGGGAAGGGTTTTTTTAGCTGACAATTCAGCAGGGTTGTACCATGCATCTATGCTATTTCTCTACTGCACCTTTCATTTGTCACACAAATCAATTACAATATATCTGCAGCCAGAAGTGGTACTCTTCTTGGTATGTTTGTCAGGGGAAGTAGAAGGCGTTGTGTGGGTCCAAGTCAGAAGTGAAATTGAGACCACATCTATAGCATACTGGTGGGGTGGGAAGTTTCCCTTAGGAGGGCACATTTTTCCTAGAGTTTGTATGCCTATCAACTAGTTAGGGTATTGTCGCAGTAGACCTTTTAACTATTATAGGCAATAAAAGGGGTGGGGGTAGGTTCCTTAGAGAAGATTATGTTTTACATAGGAAGATTCTTCTCTTGTTCAGTTAGCATGGGGTGGGTTGACTACAACGGCAAGATGACCATCGAGGGACTACAACGGCAAGATGATCATCGGGGGACTACAATTGCAAGAAGACCATCGAGGGACTACAACAGCAAGATGACCATCGAGGGACTACAATGGCAAGAGGCCCATTGGGGGACTACAACGGCAAGATGACCACTGGGGGACTACAACAGCAAGATGACCATCGGGGAGGGACTACAATGGCAAGAGGCCCATCAGAGGACTTACACGGCAAGAGGCACAGCAGGGACTACAATGGCAAGAGGCCCAACAGCGACTACAACGGCAAGAGGCTCACTGGAAGACTACAATGGTAAGAGGACCATCGAGGGACTACAATGTTTGGGGACTAAGACGGCAAGAGTGTGTGGTTTCCTGGAGTTAGTACTCCATTCAACTAGTTAAGGTATTGTGATTGTAGATCTTTCAACTATTATAAGCAATAAAGGGGTGGGGGTAGGTTCCTTAGAGAAGATTAGGTTTTTTATTGGAAGATTGTTCTCTTGTTCAGTTAGCATGGGGTGGGTTTTGCCAACATATACTAGGTTGGTGGGATGAAATGGTTCCCGGGAAGGGGATTTTTAGCTGACAATTCAGCAGGGTAGGGACCATGCATCTATGCTATTTTTCTACTGCACCTTTCATTTGTCACACAAATCAATTACAATATATGTAAACGAAAATAGAAATGAGAATTGGCTCTTGGGTGCATGAAAAGGACAGAAACTTTATTCATATATCAAACAATGTCAACCAGCATGAAAAATGTATATATACAATACAAATATCCCATAAAAATTCAAAACACCCCCATAAAAATTACTCCTCACAAACCCCGTAACATCTCAGGGGCTGCAGTCCCCCGTAAATGATATGTACATATTTTGTAATAACCTGCACCATGGAGATTTGGTAATAGTGCCACTCATGTAAATGAAACGGCCAGAGATTCAGCCCCGGCCTGTAATGAGCAATTCATAGCCAGCATCTACAAGCACAGCTCATGGATGATATTCCTGAAGCATGTAAAGGACACAAGGGAGCAAGTTGAGCAGCAGCATCCAGAAAAGCACATGTAAGCACAAGACCACACACTGAAGCTTGAAGCAGATGAACAGCATCTAAGCAAAGAAATGGCAAACAGTAAACATAGCCAATGATGTAGCCTAGTAATAGGCAGTAATCCCTGTAGGCAGACAGTCCTCCAGTTGCAACCTATGCATAGGTGAAGCAAAGCTGAGAAATCTCACAGGTGAAAGCAAGGCATGTGTGGCAGATGCAGTTAACAGTCCCCCAATCGCAGGGCATGTGCAGCCAGGCAAACGTGTGTGTGCTTAGAATGGTGTCCACCTCATAGTTACCATACTTCAGAAGCAAAGTTCATGTGGCAATCCAGGTACATGTTGAGCATCCCTTGTGCTGACAATCGGCTGGCTTGAGTGGCCTGTATATGCAAAGTCCATGGGACCAAAGAGGTGCAGGCTGGAGGGGATGTGGGAGTAAAAAGAACGCTGTCAGGAGAAGCCTGACATGTTTCGCCGCATCTAGCGGCCTTTTCAAAGGCAGACAGCGTGGAATCTACATGGACGCCATAATGGCGTCCATAAATGCTGAATGCGGCTGCGCAGCCGCATTCAGCATTTATGGACGCCATTATGGCGTCCATGTAGATTCCACGCTGTCTGCCTTTGAAAAGGCCGCTAGATGCGGCGAAACATGTCAGGCTTCTCCTGACAGCGTTCTTTTTACTCCCACATCCCCTCCAGCCTGCACCTCTTTGGTCCCATGGACTTTGCATATACAGGCCACTCAAGCCAGCCGATTGTCAGCACAAGGGATGCTCAACATGTACCTGGATTGCCACATGAACTTTGCTTCTGAAGTATGGTAACTATGAGGTGGACACCATTCTAAGCACACACACGTTTGCCTGGCTGCACATGCCCTGCGATTGGGGGACTGTTAACTGCATCTGCCACACATGCCTTGCTTTCACCTGTGAGATTTCTCAGCTTTGCTTCACCTATGCATAGGTTGCAACTGGAGGACTGTCTGCCTACAGGGATTACTGCCTATTACTAGGCTACATCATTGGCTATGTTTACTGTTTGCCATTTCTTTGCTTAGATGCTGTTCATCTGCTTCAAGCTTCAGTGTGTGGTCTTGTGCTTACATGTGCTTTTCTGGATGCTGCTGCTCAACTTGCTCCCTTGTGTCCTTTACATGCTTCAGGAATATCATCCATGAGCTGTGCTTGTAGATGCTGGCTATGAATTGCTCATTACAGGCCGGGGCTGAATCTCTGGCCGTTTCATTTACATGAGTGGCACTATTACCAAATCTCCATGGTGCAGGTTATTACAAAATATGTACATATCATTTACGGGGGACTGCAGCCCCTGAGATGTTACGGGGTTTGTGAGGAGTAATTTTTATGGGGGTGTTTTGAATTTTTATGGGATATTTGTATTGTATATATACATTTTTCATGCTGGTTGACATTGTTTGATATATGAATAAAGTTTCTGTCCTTTTCATGCACCCAAGAGCCAATTCTCATTTCTATTTTCGTTTACATGTATTTTGTTGGCATGTGCATGACGAGGACATTTATTATATCTTTTATGTCCATGGTATCACCATTTCATTTTTAGATCTATCATATCCCCATTTGACACTGCCCTACAATTGAGGCATTTGTTATATACCAATTACAATATATCTGCAGCCAGAAGTGGTACTCTTCTTGGTATGTTTGTCAGGTGAAGTAGAAGGCATTGTGTGGGTCCAAGTCAGAAGTGAAATTGAGACCACATCTATAGCATTCTGGTGGGGTGGGAGGTTTCCCTTAGGAGGGCAAATTTGTCTTAGAGTTTGTATGCCTATCAACTAGTTAGGGTATTGTCATAGTAGACCTTTCAACTATTATAGGCAATAAAAGGGGTGGGGGTAGGTTCCTTAGAGAAGATTGTGTTTTACATTGGAATATTCTTCTCTTGTTCAGTTAGCATGGGGTGAGTTGACTACAACAGCAAGATGACCATCGAGGGACTACAATGGCAAGAAGACCATCGAGGGACTACAACGGCAAGATGATCATCGGGGGACTACAATTGCAAGAAGACCATCGAGGGACTACAACAGCAAGATGACCATCGAGGGACTACAATGGCAAGAGGCCCATTGGGGGACTACAACGGCAAGATGACCACTGGGGGACTACAACGGCAATATGACAATTGGGGGCCTACAACGGCAAGAATATCATTGAGGGACTACAACAGCAAGAGGCTCATCAAGGGACTACAACGGTAAGATGACAATTGGAGGACTACAACAGCAAGATGACCATCGAGGGACTACAACAGCAAGAGGCCCATTGAAAGACTACAATGGCAAGATAACCATCGGGGGACTACAACGGTAAGCTGACCATCGAGGGACTACAACGGCAAGAGGACCATCGAGAGATTACAACGCCAAGATGACCATTGGGAGACTACAATGCCAAGATGACCATTGGTGGACTAGAATGGCAAGATGACCATCAGGGGACTACAACAGCAAGATGACCATTGAGGGTCTACAACAGCAGGAGGCCCATCAATAGACGACAATGGCAAGATGAACATCGGGGGACTACAACGGCAAGATTACCATTGGGGGACTACAACGGCAAGATGATTATCGAGGGACTACAAAGGCAAGAGGCCCGTCGAGGGACTACAATGGCTAGATTACCATTGGGGGACAACAATGGCAAGATGACCACCGGGGGACTACAACAGTAAGATAACCATCGGGGACTACAACGGCAAGATGACCATTGAGGGTCTACAACAGCTGGAGGCCCATCAATAGACGACAATGGCAAGATGAACATCGGGGGACTACAACGGCAAGATTACCATTGGGGGACTACAACGGCAAGATGATTATCGAGGGACTACAAAGGCAAGAGGCCCGTCGAGGGACTACAATGGCAAGATTACCACCGGGGTACTAAAACTGCAAGATGACCACCGGGGGACTAAAACTGTAAGAGTACCATCAGGGGACTACAATGCAAGATGACCATCGAGATACTACAACAGGAAGAGGCCCATTGAGGGACTACAATGGCAAGATGACCATCGGGGACTACAACAGCAAGATGATCATTGGGGGACTACAATGGCAAGATGACCATCGGGGGGCTACAACGGCAAGATGACCATCGGGGGACTACAACGGCAAGATGATCACCGGAGGACTACAACTGCAAAGAGGCCCATTGGTGGAATAAAATTTCAAGAGGCCGATCGGGGACTAACATGGCAAGATAACCTTCGGGGGACTACAACGGCAAGAGGCCCATCAGAGGACTGACATGGCAAGAAGCCCACTGGAGGACTACCATGGTAAGAGGACCATCAAGGGACTACAACGGCAAGAGGCCCATCGAGGGAATACAATGGCAAGATGACTATCGGCGGACTACAACGGCAAGATGACCACCAGGGGACTACAACGGCAAAATTACCATTGGAGGACTTCAACTGCAAGATGACCATCGAGGGACTACAGCGGCAAGAGGTCCATCAAGGGACTACAACGGTAAGATAACCATTTGGGGACTACAATGGCAAGATGACCATTGGAGGACTACAATGGTAAGATGACCATCGGGGGACTACAGTGGCAAGAGGACCATCGAGGGACTACAATGCCAAGGTGACCATTGGGAGACTACATTGGCAAGATGACCATTGGGGGACTACAATGACAAGATGACCACGGGAGGACTACAACAGTAAGATGACCATCAGGGACTACAATGACAAGATGACCATCGAGGGACTACAACAGGAAGAGGCCCATCAAGGGACTACAATGGCAAGATGACCATCGGGACTACAATGGCAAGATGACCATCGGGGAACTACAAAGGCAAGATGACCATTGATGGACTACAACAGCAAGAGGCCCATCAATGGACTACAATGGCAAGATGACCATCAGGGGACTACAATGCAAGATGACCATCGAGATACTACAACAGGAAGAGGCCCATTGAGGGTCTACAATGGCAAGATGACCATTGGGGACTACAACGGCAAGATGACCAATGGGGGACGACAATGGCAAGATGACCATCGAGGGACTACAACGGCAAGAGGCCCATCGAGGGACTACAATGGCAAGAGGTCTATCGGGGGACTGCAACGGCAAGATGACCACCGGGGGACTACAACTGCAAAGAGGCCCATCGGTGGATTAAAATTTCAAGAGGCCGAACGGGGACTAACATGGCAAGATAACCATCGGGGGACTACAACGGCAAGAGTCCCATCAGAGGACTGACATGGCAAGAGGCCCACAACGGCAAGAGGCCCACTGGAGGACTACAATGGTAAGAGGACCATCGAGAGACTACAATGGCAAGATGACCATTTGGGGACTAAGACGACAAGAGTGTGTGGTTTCCTGGAGTTTGTACTCCATTCAACTAGTTAGGGTATTGGGATTGTAGATCTTTCAACTATTATAGGCAATAAAAGGGGTGGGGGTAGGTTCCTTAGAGAAGATCGTTTTTTTTATTGGAAGATTCTTTTCTTCTTCAGTTAGCATGGAGTGGGTTGTGCCAACATATACTAGGTTAGTGGGATGAAATGGTTCCCAGGAAGGGGGGGGGGATTTAGCTGACAATTCAGCAGGGTAGGGACCATGCATCTATGCTATTTCTCTACTGCACCTTTCATTTGTCACACAAATCAATGACAATATATCTGCAGCCAGAAGTGATACTCTTCTTGGTATGTTTGTCAGGGGAAGTAGAAGGCGTTGTGTGGGTCCAAGTCAGAAGTGAAATTGAGACCACATCTATAGCATACTGGTGGGGTGGGAGGTTTCCCTTAGGAGGGCAAATTTTTCCTAGAGTTTGTATGCCTATCAACTAGTTAGGGTATTGTCACAGTAGACCTTTCAACTATTATAGGCAATTAAAGGGGTGGGGGTAGGTTCCTTAGAGAAGATTGTGTTTTACATTGGAAGATTCTTCTCTTGTTCAGTTAGCATGGGGTGGGTTGACTACAATGGCAAGATGACCATCGAGGGACTACAACGGTAAGAGGACCATCGGGGGACTACAATGGCAAGATGACCATCGAGGGACTACAACGGTAAGATGACCATCGGGGACTACAACAGCAAGATGACCATCGAGGGACTACAACGGTAAGAGGACCATCGGGGGACTACAATGGCAAGATGACCATCGAGGGACTACAACGGTAAGATGACCATCGGGGACTACAACAGCAAGATGACCATCGAGGGACTACAACGGTAAGAGGACCATCGGGGGACTACAATGGCAAGATGACCATCGAGGGACTACAACGGTAAGATGACCATCGGGGACTACAACAGCAAGATGACCATCGAGGGACTACAACGGTAAGATGACCATCAGGGACTCCAACAGCAAGGTGACCATCGAGGGACTTCAACAGCAAGATGACCATCGAGGGACTACAACAGGAAACGGCCAATCGGTGGATTAAAATTTCAAGAGGCTGATCGGGGACTAACATGGCAAGATAACCATTTGGGGACTACAATGGCAAGAGCCCCATCAGCGGACTGACATGGCAAGAGGCCCACAACGGCAAGAGGCCCACTGGAGGACTACAATGGCAAGATGACCATTTGGGGACTAAGACGGCAAGAGTGTGTGGTTTCCTGGAGTTTGTACTCCATTCAACTAGTTAGGGTATTGTGATTGTAGATCTTTCAACTATTATAGACAATAAAAGTGGTGGGGGTAGGTTCCTTAGAGAAGATCATTTTTTTTATTGGAAGAGTCTTCTCTTCTTCAGTTAGCATGGAGTGGGTTGAACCAACATATACTAGGTTGGTGGGATGAAATGGTTCCCGGGAAGGGGGGTTTTAGCTGACAATTCAGCAGGGTAGGGACCATGCATCTATGCTGTTTATCTACTGCACCTTTCATTTGTCACACAAATCAATGACAATATATCTGCAGCTAGAAGTGGTACTCTTCTTGGTATATTTGTCAGGGGAAGTAGAAGGCATTGTGTGGGTCCAAGTCAGAAGTGAAATTGAGACCACATCTATAGCATTCTGGTGGGGTGGGAGGTTTCCCTTAGGAGGGCAAATTTTTCCTAGAGTTTGTATGCCTATCAACTAGTTAGGGTATTGTCGCAGTAGACCTTTCAACTATTATAGGCAATTAAAGGGGTGGGGGTAGGTTCCTTAGAGAAGATTGTGTTTTACATTGGAAGATTCTTCTCTTGTTCAGTTAGCATGGGGTGGGTTGACTACAACGGCAAGATGACCATCGAGGGACTACAACGGTAAGAGGACAATCGGGGGACTACAATGGCAAGATGACCATCGAGGGACTACAACGGTAAGAGGACCATCGGGGGACTACAATGGCAAGATGACCATCGAGGGACTACAACGGTAAGATGACCATCGGGGACTACAACAGCAAGATGACCATCGAGGGACTACAACAGGAAAAGGCCAATCGAGGGACTACAATGGCAAGATGACCACCGGGGGACTACATTGGTAAGATGATCATTGGGGACTAAAACGGCAAGATGACCATCGAGGGACTACAACAGCAAGATGATGATCAATGGACTACAACGGCAAAATGACAACCGGGGACTACAACAGCAAGATGTTTTTCGTGAGACTACAACGGCAAGAGGCACATTGAGGGACTACGATGGCAAGATTACCATCAGAGGAATACAATGGCAAGATGATTATCGGGGACTACAACATCAAGATGACCATCGAGGGACTACAATGTGAAGAGGCCCATCGAGAGACTACAATGGCAAGAGGCCCATTGGGGACTACAATGGCAAGATGACCACTGGGGGACTACAACGGCAAGATGACCATCGGGGGACTACAGTAGTGATGGGCGAACACCTGGATGTTCGGGTTCGGGAAAGTTCGCCGAACATGGCCGAGATGTTCGGCATGTTCGGGCCGAACCCCGAACTTTCCGAACATCCAGCTTTTGGGGGCCATATGGGGTCGCAGGCATAAGGGGGGAGCATGCCCCGATCGCGGGGGGGGTCGGAAATTCCCCCCACCCCCTCCGCTAGCGCTCCCCCCTCTGCCCGCTTCCCCATTCAAAAGTTTAAGCAAAGTACCTGTAGTGGATGGCCTGGCAGTGGGCGGCACTGTGGAGTGAAGAGGAGGAGTCCGGAGAGTGACGAGTTGAGGGAGGCCGGGCAGCGGGCGTGAGGTCAGAGAAAGGGCGGAAGTACCACAAGGGTACTTCTGCTGAACCGCCCGCTGCCCGGCCTCCCTCAACTCGTCACTCTCCGGACTCCTCCTCCTCACTCCACAGTGCCGCCCACTGCCAGGCCATCCACTACAGGTACTTTGCTTAAACTTTTGAATGGGGAAGCGGGCAGAGGGGGGAGCGCTAGCGGAGGGGGTGGGGGGAATTTCCGACCCCCCCCGCGATCGGGACATGCTCCCCCCTTATGCCTGCGACCCCATAGGGGGGCAGTATTCGGCCGAACAGGGCCCTGTTCGGCCGAACAGGGGCCCTGTTCGGCCCTGTTCGGCGGCCATTAGAAGTTCGGGGCGAACCCGAACTTAAAAGGCCGAACACCATCAGGTGTTCGGCCGAACGCGAACATCACCCGAACAGGGTGATGTTCTGCAGAACCCGAACAGTGGCGAACACTGTTCGCCCAACACTAGACTACAGCGGCAAGAATACCATTGAGGGACTACAACAGCAAGAGGCCCATCAAGGGACTACAATGGTAATATGACAAGTGGGGGACTACAAAAGCAAGGTGACCATCGAGGTATTACAACAGGAAGAGGCCCATTGAAAGACTGCAATGGCAAGATGACCATCAGGGGACTACAACGGCAAGATGACCATCGAGGGACTACAACGGCAAGAGGACCATCGATGGACTACAATGCCAAGATGACCATTGGGGAACTACAACAGAAAGATGAGCATTGAGGGACTACAATGGTAAGATCACCATCAGGGACTACAATGGTAAGATGACCATCAGTGAGTACAACGGCAAGATGACCATCGAGGGACTACAACAGGAAAAGGTCCATCGAGGGACTACAATGGCAAGATGACCATCGGGGGACTACAATGGCAAGATGACCATCTGGGGACTACAATGGCAAGAGACCCATCAGAGGACTGACACGGCAAGAGGCCCAACCAGGACTACAATGGCAAGAGGCCCAACAGGGACTACAACAGCAAGGCCCACTGGAAGACAACAGTGGTAAGAGGACCATCGAGGGACTACAATGGCAAGATGATTATTTGGGGACTAAGACAGCAAGAGTGTGGTTTCCTGGAGTTTGTAGTCCATTCAACTAGTTAGGGTATTGTGATTGTAGAACTTTCAACTATTATAGGTAGAGATGACCCGAACGATTCCCCCGCGAACGGTTCCTGGCGAACTTTACGTGGTTCGTGTTCGCCGGCGAAGGCGAACTTTCGCGGAAGTTAGATTCGCCCCATAATGCTTCATTGAGCAAAACTTTGACCCTTTACAACACAGTCTGCAGGCACATTGTCACCAATCAGACTGCACTCACTCCTGGAGACTCCTGGAGACCCCCCCCCCTTATAAAAGGCAAGGTTCTCCTGTCGTTTTACTCAGACATCTGCCTACAGTAATTAGTTAAGGGACAGCTGCTGACAGACTCTGCTAGGGAGAGTTTAGTTAGGCTCTTGTAGCCTTTTTCCTAGCTGATTGTTATTCCTTATATTACCCTCACTCCCTTCTCCCGCTATCCCGAGGAGGGTATCGTCTTCCAGGGAATTGTAGCATTTCAAAAGCCAGCTTACATACCGTGGCTGGGAATAGAACCCAGGTCTGAGTGTGTGGTAGGTAACTCACTTAACCACTATACCCCCACCAACACTACATGCTGAAGCCAGCCTAGCATGTGCCATTATGATCAATCCTCGATAAAAATTAGCTTGCTTAAGGATTTGTAGCATGTCAAAAGCCAACTCACATTGGCTGGGAATAGAACCCAGGCCTACCGCTCTGTAGGTTGCTATCCTAACCAGGAGGGAGAGAGAGAGGAGGGGGGGAGGAGAGAGAGGGAGTGAGGAAGAGAGGGAGGTGAGAGAGGGAGTGAGGGAGGAGAGAGAGGGAGTGAGAGAGGGAGGAGGGAGAGAGGGAGTTAGGGAGAGGGAGAGAGGGAGGAGAGAGAGTGAGGGAGAGAGGGTGTTAGGGAGGAGGGAGAGAGGGAGGAGAGAGAATGAGGGAGTGAGTGAGGGAGAGAGGGTGTTAGGGAGGAGGGAGGAGAGAGAGTGAGAGAGAGAGAGAGAGAGGGAATTATGGAGGGAGAGAGGGAGGGAGAGAGGGAGTGAGAGAGGGAGAGATCTGCCAAAAAACTGTTTAGCAAGCAGGGATAGATGGCCAGCATCATTATTTAAATCCTTTTTACGGAATATCTTTATAGAGAATAAAAGCCTTGCTGAGAATCCCCTATGAAGAGATGGACTAGTCCAAAACCTGTCACTTCTGTCAGATTTCTACTACCTACTGTAAGTGACAGCAACATAGGAGAAAAGTAATTTATGGCTCATTTTACTCTGGGAATAAACATACTTCTTACTTGTCTATGTTTGCACATATTTTAAATTTTTTTCGCCATAGTGCCTCTTTAATATAGAACAGTGCCATTCAATTTATTTACATAAATACCTGATCGATGCAAATCTGCCACATTTCCAATCGGCAGGGGCACCCGTCAAGGCTTCCCCCTATCCCCGCTGCTATTTGCTCTCATCATGGAGCCATTGGCCCTTTTAATAAACCAACATGAAAACATATATGGGATTGAATTGGCAGGCAGGCAGCATAAGTTATGCATGTGTTAGGCTTGGTGGTATATTCTCCACAGTCAGTACGTGGTGTATATCCTGACGTGAAGGAGGTACGCACGCTAGCACAAGGAACCAGGATATCCCCAGTTTAGTGGAGGAGAGGACTGACTCCAACAGGAGATGTGGCGCACAGAGCAGGTGTAGATCCGAACAGCCACAAACAATCCTTCCACTATAGTGGCTCAGCGCAAGGTAGCGCTGAGCTCATAAACCAGAACTCAGAAAATCAGGACAGGAAACAGAATGAACGCTTGCTTAACTAGTCACTGCTTAAGTGACAGCAAGCGTCCATAACAAGACAGACTGGAATGAGGCAGCCAATGTGATTGCAGCGGTGGCGTGCCTCACAAGGACAGGACAGAATAGTCGGGAAATAGAGTCAAAGAAGGCAGACGTAATACACACAAATATACAATAGGTATGATTTCCTAGCGTATTACTATTACAGCTATCAATGAACTACAAATGACTAACTGACATATGTATATATCGGCGATAAACCGATATATGACATAAGCAAGGAACACTAACTAAGAACTGGAGCAGGACTAGGAAGGATTCGCTACTTCTACACAGAAGCGAGCGCAATCCACACAAGGCAACAGGAACAGGACTGACTAGCTAAGCACGGGTGATCATGATACGCGCAACCTACCAAAACGTGCTGAAAGCTGACTGACTGAACACAGGATATAAACAGTTCCTTTACGTATATATCAGTGACACTGATGTATTAACGTAACACGCATACAAGGAAAATAACAAACGTGCTAGTATGCATATATATCGGCGATTAACCAATATATGATGCAAGACCAGCAAAGTAACAAATACTGAAAAGCAGGAACGGAAACTAGAAGGACTCACTGCCTCTTACGCAGGAGAGCAGTGCAGTCCACAAACTAACATTAGAACTAGAAACACGATCTGGGGCCAAAGTGACAACAAGACAGGCTGGTGCTGCTGAGACTATGATAGCCCATGGAGCCCTGCAGGAAGCAGTCCTTTATACTGAGGTCATCCAATGGGAGCAGACATGCAGATTCCCACACAGGTGAATGAAAATCAATCACAGGCTGACAGCAGGAAAGGGCAGACAATGATATGCAGCCTGCCAGAAAAGGATTGCAGAAGGAATCAACACTCAGTGTGTTTGCCAGCAAAACTATGCGAGCAAAAGCATGCAAAGAAGTCAAAAACTGCTTGTCTTCAGTAAAACTGCAGCCAGCAGTACATGCTGCAGACGTCATCATAACAGTACCAACCCTTAAAGGCGGATATTAGACGCCTTTCAAAACTGACATTCCCAGCAAAACAATCTGACTGATAATTCATGATGGCCGGGACAGCCCGACAAGACCAAATTCCAGAATCAGTCACCACAAGACTGGACCCATCAGAACCAGAACCCACAAAACCATGCCCGTCAGTACTACAAGCCTCAGTGTGATACCCATCAGAACCGCGATTTCCAGAAAAAAGCCCCCCGAAACTCTCTGAGCGATACCCACCGCCTTCCAGGGACTGTCCAAAAATGCCAAAGCCTTTGCAATGCCCACCGGAACTGTCTTTACCAACACAAAACCCACTGTTGAACCAGTCCAAGGCACCAGGACAAGTTTCCTCAGAGATCTCCCAGAACACTTTGAAGTTCCATAGAGATCCCAAAAGGTCAGAACGCCCTTTAGGCTCACATGGAGAACTATCAAGAACCCCTATGGAACCTAGGGCAATTCCAGAGTCAGGGTTACAAGGACAAATATCAAGATCATGGCTTTCAGGGACCAAAACCATCTCTGGACATGCAGGCAGACTGGCAATATCAGAACATGTCTCCACTAGGGAAGCATCTGAGCATGCTAACACGTTAGACACACTTGGGCATTCTGGCACACGGAGCACATCTGGGCACACTGGCACAAGAGAAACTTCTGGGCATGTCAAGGAACTGCGGACCTCAGAGTCAGACAAGATAGTACCGAAACCAGGACTGGGCAAAAAAAAATCATCATGACTAGACTTCACAGTTACTGGATTCTCACTAAAAAATGCAGGATCAGCCTTAGATGTCACTGATTCTAGCAAAGTTATTAACAAATCATGTTCAGGGGCATTTGCAAGACAAGCCAAATCTTCTGATGTATGCACCGAACTAGACAGGTTTTCCATAGCTTCTTCTGGACTGGACTGGACAGAGACTCAACCAATACACTAGATTGGAGCTCATGAAGGGCTGCAGTATTGCAGCAACCCCCACTGAACTAGGCAAAACTGAGGAACTCACTGGACGGGAAGGGAACTCTGGAACTTCTGCCACACCGGCCAGAGAACCAGAATTTTCCAGGATACAGGGCTGGGTTTCAGGAACACTCATTAAACCGGACTGAAATTCTGAGATTTCTATTATTTTTTCCAGAGAGTTAGAATTATCCATGTTACAGGGCAAGACTTCTGAAACATTCAGAGGACAGGGCTGAAATTCCCTGGCTACTGTGATATCAGAGAGGGACTCAACATCAATAGCAAAATCAGACTGTGTACAGGGCAAGGTATCTAAAACGCTTGCTGACAAGGACAATGCTTCAATGGCTTCGGCTTCACTAAGCAGGGATTCATCAAGTTTTACTAGAGCAGACTGTAATTCCAAAACAGCTGCTAAACAAGTGAATATTACTGTAACACCCACTGAAGTAAGCAGAGCCTCTGAGTCTTCTGCTCGAGATCTTGAAGCATCTACAATACTGAGTGAAGCATAATACTCTGTAATTTCAGCTTCACTGGACAGAATCACTGAACAGTCCATATTGCAGGGCAGAACCATGGAAGCACCTGCAGGACAGCATAATGATTCTGTGAGCTGAGTTTCATTGGAAAGAATTGAACAATTCATGGTACAGGGTGAATTCACAGGAATATTTTCTGAACAAGGCAATAATTCTGTGATTTTAGGTTCACATGATAGATGCTCAGAACCATTCGTGGAACTAGAGCAAGGTACAGAAACAGGAGGATCAGGACACAGGGCTTGTGAATCTGAACCATAGCTTTTCAACTGTGAGATTGGAAAATTTAGATGCTGGGGTTCCAAGGCTAACAAACATGATTGCTGAGACTCAGGAACTGATGTAGTGCATCTATTGGTGTCTGCTGGATCAGATAGGAATTGATCTTTATCAACACAGGTAAAATCTACAGAAGTATTGGTTGAAGCAGACAATAATTCTTTGATTTCTGTTTCACTAAACAAAGACTCATGAGTATTGGCTAGACTGGACTCAGAAGCCAGCAAGACCTCTGGATCCTCTGCTGAGAAATTTGTGCAGGGCAAGGTTAAGGAAGTATCAGTAGCTTCTGTCTTACTGGCAAGTAACACTGAGTTATCCATGGTACAGGGTGGAATTACAGGAACATTTACTGGACAAGGCAGGAATTCAGGAACTTCAATTTCACACAAAAGGAGCTCTGAATCACTCGCTGAATCTGCCAGAGGTGCTGAAGCAGGTGGGTCAGAACGCCAAATTTGCGACTCTGGAGTCAAGTTCAATTGTGAAACTGGAAAACTCAGAGACAGAGGTTCTGAGGTCACCTGACTGGATTGCGGAGCCTCAGGAACCGAGGAAGTGGAACAATCTCCAACTGACAGTGTGCTTTTCCTGGTATCAACCGATTGAATCGCATAAAAATCATCCAAAATCTTTTCCCACACATCGATCAATGGAGCCACAAAGTCATACCCACACACACCAGTTTTTATTAGATTATAGGCAGACTTAATGCATACATTCAATACTGCTTCACTTTTAGCACTGAAGAAATGACAGAATAAACTTAAATCACTGTTCAGTTCACAGACAAGAGCTTCAATCTCCCATTTCTCAAATGGAGGATCCCATGCACACTTAACGACAGCTGAACATTCAGGCGGAACACAGTTCACAGGTGTGGTTGTGGCAGGTACATGTATTGGGTTATTTAGCAGGCGATTGGCAGATTTCTTATTCCAAAGAATCTCCAAAACCTGTAACAAGTGTTGAACTGTAGTATATGCAAATTTTCCTTGATGCACAAATAAGTTGATTTGCTCTATACTCTCTAATATGTCTTCATAATCATATTCAGACAATTCATTTAAACAAGAATTTTTATTCTCCCTGGCTAACAACGAAAGTTCATTCGTAGTTTCATAGGTCCATTTGACTCCCCTGAATGGTAACTGAATTTCATCATCTGCTAATGGCGGAGTCTCATTACAGATCTGATGCGCAGTCGCTAAGGGCAACGACTCTTCTGGTTGTGAACGTTTCCTGGAACGTTTACGCTTATTTCTATGTGAGACTTTAGACTTTGCTGCCTTAGGCGATTTATTCACAGATGAAGGAAAGTTATCAGTACAACTATCTGCTTGCTGATCATTTTTGCAAGCAGTTAAAGGAACAGCTGATTGACAAGCTGCCAGGAGTTCATTAAAAGGGTAAGGCAAATTAGTTTTGTGCAGCCAGTTATGGATCACAAACGCTAAAAATTCCAGCGGCCTCTCTTTCAAATTGGTATGATCCAGGACATCATAAGCCCACTGAAACATTTTCCCCTTAAACAAGATATAAACTAGCTGGGGTGCCCACGTTGAAACAGGAGTAGCTTGGAGCTTGGGATTGGCCAGAAACCTGGTACATTCAGAAAAAAACTAATTTTCTGTTTCAGAGTTAAGTTTCTCAAATTTCTTAAAGAAACGGGAACGATAACAAACAGTGTCATATTTGCTGAAGGTCTCCCCCACAATGGGGATTTGTAATGGGGCTATCATAATGTTAGGCTTGGTGGTATATTCTCCACAGTCAGTACATGGTGTATATCCTGACGTGAAGGAGGTACACACGCTAGCACAAGGAACCAGGATATCCCCAGTTTAGTGGAGGAGAGAACTGACTCCAACAGGAGATGTGGCGCACAGAGCAGGCGTAGATCCGAACAGCCACAAACAATTCTTCCACTATAGTGGCTCAGCGCAAGGTAGCGCTGAGCGCATAAACCAGAACTCAGAAGATCAGGACAGGTAACAGAATGAACGCTTGCTTAACTAGTCACTGCTTAAGTGACAGCAAGCATCCATAACAAGACAGACTGGAATGAGGAAGCCAATGCGATTGCAGCGGTAACGTGCCTCATAAGGACAGGACAGAATAGTCGGGAAATAGAGTCAAAGAAGGCAGACGTAATACACACAAATATACAATAGGTATAATTTCCTAGCGTATTACGATTACAGCTATCAATGAACTACAAATGACTAACTGACATATGTATATATCGGCGATAAACCGATATATGACATAAGCAAGGAACACTAACTAAGAACTGGAGCAGGACTAGGAAGGATTCGCTACTTCTACGCAGAAGCGAGCGCAATCCACACAAGGCAACAGGAACAGGACTGACTAGCTAAGCACGGGTGATCACGATACGCGCAACCTACCAAAACGTGCTGAAAGCTGACTGACTGAACACAGGATATAAACAGTTTGTGTACGTATATATCAGCGACACTGATGTATTAATGTAACACGAATACAAGGAAAATAACAAACGTGCTAGTATGCATATATATCGGCGATGAACCAATATATGATGCAAGACCAGCAAAGTAACAAATACTGAAAAGCAGGAACGGAAACTAGAAGGACTCACTGCCTCCTACGCAGGAGAGCAGTGCAGTCCACAAACTAACATTAGAACTAGAAACACGATCTGGGGCCAAAGTGACAACAAGACAGGCTGGTGCTGCTGAGACTATGATAGCCCATGGAGCCCTGCAGGAAGCAGTCCTTTATATTGAGGTCATCCAATGGGAGCAGACATGCAGATTCCCACACAGGTGAATGAAAATCAATCACAAGCTGACAGCAGGAAAGGGCAGACAATGATATGCAGCCTGCCAGAAAAGGATTGCAGAAGGAATCAACACTCAGTGTGTTTGCCAGCAAAACTATGCGAGCAAAAGCATGCAAGGAAGTCAAAAACTGCTTGTTTTCAGTAAAACTGCAGCCAGCAGTACATGCTGCAGACGTGATCATAACAGCATGTATGCCGACGACGGTATCCTAACTCTTACACACCCACATCCTTATCCAATTTAGCAGACATAGTTCTGACCTTTGAAGACATATCCAGACTAAAGATAAATAGCCTTAAATCCAAAGCACTAAATATTACTTTGCCCTTGGAAGTTGTGCATGACCTACAAAGCTCCTTTGAATTTAAATGGGAACCACATAAGTTGAAATACCTGGGTATTTTTCTGACTAATTCCTACAATACCCTTTTTGGGGCTAATTACCCCGCGCTGTTGGCAGGAATAACACAATCACTGGAATGCTGGAAGCGTTACGTGATTTCATGGCTGGGTCGGATAACAGCGATCAAAATGACCATACTACCAAAGCTCCTGTATGCATTCAGAGTATTGCCAATCCCTATACCCCGCCCTTTCCTCAAAAAAGTGCAAACAATTTTGCTTTCTTTTATCTGGGGAAGTTCTGGCCCCCGAGTTCCTCGGGAGACTCTATATAGATTGCGTTCGGATGGCGGTCTGGGGGTACCCAATTTATTAGCTTATTACAAGTCAGCCCAAATCGCACAATTAACTTTATGGCATGAAGAAAGGCATGTTCCATTATGTTGTGAAATAGAGAACTCTCTATGTACGCCAGTATCAACCCGCAACCTACTCTGGCTCACATCCGCCCAGTACAAAAATATCAAGAATTCAATATTAACGCACTCCTTACGGGTGTGGAGCCAGACTAAAACTAGGGATAAACTAATCTCTCCTCACCTACCACTCTTATCATTTTTAGGTCATCCAGATTTCCTTCCCAGATTACTCAGTGCATCCGCCTTTAACTGGTGGCAGTTAAATGGTCTAACAACAACTTACAGTTTAGTAAATGACGCAGCCCTTAAGTCTTTCTCCTCCCTCAAAGAACATAAACAAATACCAAATACAGAGCTCTTCCGCTTCCTTCAGATTTCTCACTTCATTAATAAGCACATTAGATCTTGCAAATCACTTCTTACTAGAACATGCTTTGAATATGTCTGCGCCATGAGCCCAGGTTCCCCATGTCTTATTTCACTACTATATAAAAATGCAATCTCACCCTCAAATTTGTCTAAACCACAATATATCTTAAGATGGGAGAAAGTACTTTTGAAATAGAAGAATTGCGGCACGTGTGGAGAGATACCCCTAGCCTTTCTATAAGCTCTTCTCTAGTGGAGACCCAGTATAAAGTACTCTTGCGATTGGTATCTGACTCCGGACTGTATCGAGAAATTTTGCCCAACAAATAAAGGGTTATGTTTTAGAGAATGCAGCCAACAGGGTACTTTTTTACACGTGTGGTGGTCTTGTCCAAGAGTGCGCAGATTCTGGATCAGAGTCTACCAAGTAATTTACACCACCATCCGAACGCAAGTGCTTAAGCTCCCAGAAGTAGCCCTCCTGGGAATAAAGCCCCCTGAACTCACAATATCCCAGCATAAACTATTATTGCATATATGCTTAGCCGCCCAAAAAGTGATAGCGGCCTCCTGGAAAACTCCATGGCTTCTTTTTGTTTCAAAATTTGTTATTGAATTTTTAAATTTTCATATTAAAGACAATACAAGAGATCATCAGTAGGAACCAGATGGAGCATACAAAAACACATAAGAGTGTACATTAACATTAAAGAGACTCCGTAACAAAAATTGCATCCTGTTTTTTATCATCCTACAAGTTCCAAAAGCTATTCTAATGTGTTCTTGCTTACTGCAGCACTTTCTACTATAACAGTCTCTGTAATAAATCAACCTATCTCTCTCTTGTCAGACTTGTCAGCCTGTGTCTGGAAGGCTGCCAAGTTCTTCAATGTTGTGGTTCTGTGATGCATCTGCCCCCTCTAAGCCCCTCTCTGCACACTGCCTGTGTATTATTTAGATTAGGACAGCTTCTCTCTTCTCTCTTATCTTTTACAAGCTGGATAAATCGTCCTCTGAGCTGGCTGGGCTTTCACATACTGAGGAATTACATACAGGCAGAGCTGTCTGCACTCTGCAGAAAGAAACAGCCTGACACTTCAGTGGAAGATAGCTGCAGGGGGAAAGAAAAACACAAATGATCTCTTGAGATTCAAAAGGAAGGCTGTATACAGCCTGCTTGTGTATGGATGTATTTTCTATGTGTGGACATACTGTACATCAACCTACTTCCTGTTTTGGTGGCCATTTTGTTTGTTTATAAACACATTTTTTAAAACTGTTTTTAACCACTTTTAATGCGGCGAGGAGCGGAGAAATTGTGACAGAGGGTAATAGGAGATGTCCCCTAACACACTGGTATGTTTACTTTTGTGCGATTTTAACAATACAGATTCTCTTTAACAGCAATACTCAACGGGGTAGGGATTGCAGAAAACAATGTAGGATGTGTCCCAAAGGGTTAAACCCAGCTTTCTGAGACATGCTTATTGGGTATCTGAGGGGGAAGACCTGGCAAGAGACCAGGAACACTTAGGGCCTCTGGGGCTCGTCATCCAGCGATGGACGAGCCACCGAGGAGGTCTCATATATTAGCTCTACAGGTAGAGAGAGGAGTAGGAACAAGAACCGAGAGAGAAAGGGAAAGAATCGAAGAGTAGAGAAGAAGGAGAAAAAAAAGGGGGAAGAAGAAAGAAAAAGTGAGTAGTGGGTAGTCCCGTCCTATAGCCTCGTTATCAAAGAACCATCCATTGATGCATGTTCGAGTTGAATCCAGGGGTCCCAAATCCGTTTGAATTTTTTAAGGGAGTCCTTTAGGATGCTAGTTAATTTTTCATTAATCATGAAGGAATTAAGTCTAGACTTTACTTCACTAATGCTGACTGAAGGTTTTTTCCAATTAGCGGCAATGGACATAGCCGCCGCGGAAAAGACAAAAGAAGCTAGCTTATTTTGAAGCAAAGTCAAAGATCCCACTTTCTCGTGGAGAAGAGCTTGCCAAGGGTCTTTTGGGATGGGTTTATGAAACATGGAAGAGAGAAGTCAGTAAACCTGACACCAAAATCTAGTGAGCCGTGGACAGGTCCACCAAATACAGTGGTGTGAAAAACGATTTGCCCCTTCCTGATTTCTTATTCTTTTGCATGTTTGTCACACTTAAATGTTTCTGCTCATCAAAAACCGTTAACTATTAGTCAAAGATAACATAGTTGAACACAAAATGCAGTTTTAAATGATGGTTTTTATTATTTAGTGAGAAAAAAACCTCCAAATCTGCATGGCCCTGTGTGAAAAAGTGATTGCCCCCCTTGTTAAAAAATAACTTAACTGTGGTTTATCACACCTGAGTTCAATTTCTGTAGTCACCCCCAGGCCTGATTACTGCCACACCTGTTTCAATCAAGAAATCACTTAAATAGGAACTATCTGACACAGAGAAGTAGACCAAAAGCACCTCAAAAGCTAGACATCATGCCAAGATCCAAAGAAATTCAAGAGCAAATGAGAACAAAAGTACTGTAATTGAGATCTATCAGTCTGGTAAAGGTTATAAAGCCATTTCTAAAGCTTTGGGACTCCAGCGAACCACAGTGAGTGCCATTATCCAAAATGGCAAAAACATGGAACAGTGATGAACCTTCCCAGGAGTGGCCGGCTGACCAATATTACCCCAAGAGCGCAGAGAAAACTCATCCGAGAGGCCACAAAAGACTCCAGGACAACATCTAAAGAACTGCAGGCCTCACTTGCCTCAAATAAGGTCAGTGTTCATGACTCCACTATAAGAAAGAGACTGGGCAAAAACGGCCTGCATGGCAGATATCCAAGGTGCAAACCACTTTTAAGCAAAAAGAACATCAAGGCTCGTCTCAATATTGCTAAAAAAACATCTCAATTATTGCCAAGACTTTTGGGAAAATACCTTATGGACCGACGAGACAAAAAGTTGAAGTTTTTGCAAGGTGCGTGTCCCGTTACATCTGGCGTAGAAGTAACACAGCATTTCAGCAAAAGAACATCATACCAACAGTAAAATATGGTGGTGGTAGTGTGATGGTCTGGGGTTGTTTTGCTGCTTCAGGACCTGGAAGGCTTGCTGTGATAGATGAAACCATGAATTCTACTGTCTACCAAAAAATCCTGAAGGAGAATGTCCGGCTATCTGTTTGTCAACTCAAGCTGAAGCGATCTTGGGTGCTGCAGCAGGACAATGACCCAAAACACACCAGCAAATCCACCTCTGAATGGCTGAAGAAAAACAAAATGAAGACTTTGGAGTGGCCTAGTCAAAGTCCTGACCTGAATCTTATTGATGTTGTGGCATGACCTTAAAAAGGCGGTTCATGCTAGAAAACCCTCAAATAAAGCTGAATTACAACAATTCTGCAAAGATGAGTGGGCCAAAATTCCTCCAGAGCGCTGTAAAAGACTTGTTGCAAGTTATCGCAAATGCTTGATTGCAGTTATTGCTGCTAAGGCTGGCCCAACCAGTTATTAGGTTCAGGGGGCAATTTCTTTTTCACACAGCTCCATGTAGGTTTTGAGTTTTTTTCCTCACTAAATAATAAAAACCATCATTTAAAACTGCATTTTGTGTTCAATTATGTTATCTTTGACTAATAGTTAACGTTTTTTGATGAGCAGAAACATTCAAGTGTGACAAACATGCAAAAGAATAAGAAATCAGGAAGGGGGCAAATACTTTTTCACACCACTGTATGTAACATGTCGCCTAAAGCCCTACAGCTACGGAAGCAGAAAGGGTTCGCGGAGGGGAACACTTTAGCTACTCTAGCAGGAACTAGATACCCCCGGGTCATCACTTTGTATGCTGCCTCGATTGTGTGTAGATTAGAGGAGCAGCTGGGCACTCTGCTCCAGATGCCCCAGCCAGTCCTCTCTATCCTTTGTGCCTGGCAGGTCTGCCTCCCATTTGGTAACATATGCATGGATGCAAGGGCGTTTAGGGTGGGTTAAGAAAGAGTAAAGTGTGGATATTAGTCCTTTGCAGTTGGGTCGATGTAGGCAGATGTTTTCAAATGGTGTAGTGTTGTATGGAGGGTCTATATTATGGATTAAAGAATGTATCCAGTGTTTAATCTGTAGATAGCGGAAAAATCCTTTGGCAGGGGCCTGGAAAGTTTCCTGTAGTGCAGGCCAGGAATAGATCCCCCTAGGGGTGAGAAGGTGCGTAACCTTATTAAGGCCCTTTTCGTCCCACCATTTGAATGCCAATGGGTTCTCAAGTCCCGGAGCAAAGAGAGGGTTGTTAGTAAGTGGTAGTAGAGGGAGATGAGATGATAGAAGATTAGCAGAGTGTCAGATCGAGTCCCAAACCTGCAAGCTATGTAGTAAGGGGGGGGGGAGGGAGGGGGGTCTCAGTTTGTGCGGTAACCAAAGGAGAGTGCTTGGGAGCTGAGGGGCGCTGTCAGGAATCTCGAGAAATTCCCACAGGGGGGTGTCCCGAGTTTGGAAAAGCTTAGTAAGCTGAGTAATGGTTGCTGCGCGATAGTAAGAGCTAACCTGAGGAACTCCGAGACCGCCATCTAATTTGTGGGCAAAGAGGGTGGATTTGTTAACTCTTGGGTGTTTGTGGCCCCAAATAAAGGATTGTATCCTGTTTTGAAAAATACGGAGGTAGTGGTTAGGGACTTTAACGGGGAGGGTGCGGAAGTAGTAAAGGAGCTTGGGTATAAAGGACATTTTAATTGAGTTAATCCTTCCTAACCAAGAGAGAGGGAATGTAGACCATTTGTCAGTAAGCGTAGTGAGGGATCTGAGTAGCTGGAGGTAATTAGCTGCAAAAAGTAAAGCATAGTTGGAAGTCAAAGTGATGCCTAAATACGGTAAGGACTGAACCCATTTCATGGGACAGGAGTCTCTGAGCTGCGTAGAGAGGTGCAGGGATAGAAATATACCCAAAGCTTTGGATTTGGTTATATTAATGCTCAAGCCAGAGACCCGAGCAAACGATTCAAAGGCTTGTAGGGCATTCAGGATGGAGATATGGGGCTGTGTCAGGAAAAGTAGGGTGTCATCAGCCAACATTAGTAATTTATGGGAGATGCCTGCTCTTTCGACCCCTCATATGTTAACATTGTCACGGAGGAGGCATGCAAAGGGTTCCAAGGCCAGGATAAACAATAAAGGGGAAAGTGGACACCCCTGACGCGTTCCCCGCTGTATCTGGAAAGGCGCCAAGCTGTGTTCCCAGAACCGCACCGAGGCAGTAGGGGAGGAATATAGGCCTCCGATCCAGTTCAGAAAAAAGGGGTCTAGACCTCCACTTACCCAGGGCATGTTTTAGGTAGTCCCATGAGAGGGTATCAAAAGCCTTGAAGATATCCAAGGAGAGGGCTATGCTTGGGATTTTCCGGGAATGTAGATAGTGGGTTAGGAGGACTGCACGTCTGGTGCTGTCCTCTGCCTGCCTGCCTGGGACAAATCCCACTTGGTCTCGATGGACCAAGTCTGGAAGGACTCTATTGAGGCTTGGCGCTAGTATTTTCCCCAGAAGTTTTAAGGTCAACATTAATGAGTGATATGGGACGGAATTGGTGAGTTTCATGACAGTCCTGATCCTCTTTAGGTATTATGGAGATATGTGCCGTCAACATGGAGCTAGGGGGGAGTGTGCCTTCCCGAATTTCATTATAACATTTGGTCAAGGTGGGGGCCAGGAGAGGTGCTAATTTTTCGTAATACTGAGCCGAAAAGCCGTCCGGGCCCGGTGTTTTGCTTGATTTCAGAGTCTTTATGGCGAGAAGGACCTCAGGAGTGGAAATAGGAGCACTAAGGACTGTCGCTGTGGATTGGTCCAACTTAGGTAAGGATATTTGGTCTAGGAACTCAGCTATCTGTCTATCAGTGGTAGCAAAAGGTTTAGCGTAAAGCTTGGAGAGGAATGTGGCAAACAAGAAGTCCACTATTTTACTGGGGTTCGCTGTGGCCTGGCCAGAGTTATCACGCACCTTTAGAATGGATGAGTGGAGAGGTTTATTTTTAAGCCGTTTGGCTAAAAGAGTCAGGGGCCTATTGGCATTATAATAGTAGAGCTGATTCCTCCAGCGTAATTGTTGCTCCACTTTATCCGTGAGGAGTAAGTCCAATTCGGTGCGGAGTTTATCTTTAATTATTCTGTTTATGCGAGAGGGAGATTACTTCCAGGTGAGTACTGCGCTCCCGAATTTGGCTGTAAGTTCAGAGATTTTATGGTTGCGTTTGCATTTTAATGTGCTGGTCATGCTAATTAGAGAACCCCTAATAGTGGCCTTGTGGACTCCCATAAAGTCAGGGAAGAGGAGACAGAGCCAGTGTTATCAGAAAAGTAATCAGAAATGTTGTCTTTTAGCTGATTGACAAGCTCTTCTTTAGAAAGCATGGAGTCATTGAGTCGCCAGTGGAATGTTTTAGAGCTTGGGAATGATAGTGAGCAGCAGAAGATTGAAATTGGTGAGTGGTCGGACCAGGGGGTGGCGTGTATTTTAGCTGCTGGCGCTAGATGTAAGAACTGCTGCTGGACAAAAATATGATCAATTCGACTAAAGCTGTCGTGGGCGTTTCAGTCAACGGTGAAATCCTTGGCAGTAGGGTGAAGTTCCCTACAAACATCCACGTAGCCATGCTTTTCAAGTAATGCCTTAATTCTTGCGCCATGTGGATCCGTGGCCTCCGGGGTGGAGCTGGGAGCAGTCTTCCTCTGTCTGTCTAGCTTGGGGTTAAGAGTGACGTTGGTGTCCCCAGCGATTACGATCTGTCCAGCTCCATGTTGTGTGAGGACTTGAAGAAAGTGTGAATAGAAATTAGATTGGTGGGCATTGGGGGCGTAATAAGATGCAAATGTTATTTCCCTGTCATATATCGAACCTGTCAGGATAAGGTACCTACCTGTGGGGTCCGCAATCTGTTTAGCGCATATGAATGGGAATTGTATCCTGAAGGCAATAAGAACACCTCTGACCAGTGTTGCTCGGATACCTCATTATCCTATTCGAGTTTGGTCGAATTCGGATAGTAAACTATCCGAATTCACTCGAAGTTCAATATCCGATGTAATCAAATATCCGATTTGACCTCGAATATCCGACGTCACTATCCGAGTCTGTATTCGAGTAAAATATTCGAGCTGGCCTTAAATAGCTTGTAAAACTTGTATTGGAGGTCAATGATGCATGAAACCACCTTTTTTTATAAAGAAAAACATCAAGTGATTATGTGGTGATGTAGTAGTTATAAAAAAGGTCTCAAAAATAGTAGATTAACTTCATGAAAAGTGTTTGCATAAGAAGGTGTGTCCAAAATGGTTGTTGTAACAGTCTTCATTTATGTCATCTTCATCTTCTTCTTCTATATCTTCTTCTTCTTCTTCTTCTTCTTCTATATCTTCTTCTTCTTCTTCT
The DNA here is from genome assembly GCF_040937935.1 of Hyperolius riggenbachi. Lineage (NCBI taxonomy): Eukaryota > Metazoa > Chordata > Amphibia > Anura > Hyperoliidae > Hyperolius > Hyperolius riggenbachi. Next base: position 157,004,868 of record NC_090647.1, on the reverse strand, counting down.
TCTTCTATATCTTCTTCTTCTTCTTCTTCTATATCTTCTTCTTCTTCTTCTTCTATATCTTCTTCTTCTTCTTCTTCTTCTATATCTTCTTCTTCTTCTTCTTCTTCTATATCTTCTTCTTCTTCTATATCTTCTTCTTCTATATCTTCTTCTTCTTCATCTTCTTCTATATCTTCTTCTTCTATATCTTCTTCATCTTCTTCTATATCTTCTTCTTCTATATATCTTCTTCTTCTTCATCTTTTTCTTCTTCTTCTATATCTTCTTCTTCTATATCTTCTTCTTCTATATCATCTTCTTCATCTTCTTCTATATCTTCTTCTTCTATATCTTCTTCATCTTCTTCTATATCTTCTTCTTCTTCTTCTTTTATATCTTCTTCTTCTATATCTTCTTCATCTTCTTCATCTTCTTCTTCTATATCTTCTTCATCTTCTTCATCTTCTTCTATATCTTCTTCTTCTTCTTCTTCTTCTTCTTCTATATCTTCTTCTTCTATATCTTCTTCTTCTTCCTCTTCTTCTATATCTTCTTTTTCTATATCTTCTTCATCTTCTTCTATATCTTCTTCTTCTATATCTTCTTCTTCTTCCTCTTCTTCTCTATCATTATATTATGTGTCTTGGTTTTCCTTTCTTTTGTAATATTTGTTTTTACTTCATTTGTGGAAATATTTTATTTTAATAACACCATAGTTATATTTGTGTTGATGGCATAATAGGTAGGTAGTGGCACATTGCAGGCCACAGCGCCTTTTTCTGTGTACCCTGGCGGTGGTAAAACACAGACATCAGCAGGAGGAGGAAGTAGTTGCAGGCTTGCAGCTATTCGTAGTGTGTGGTAATAGTCGGTCGGTACTTGGTAGGAGAGTGGGTGGGCAGGTGGCAGCAGAAAATAGTTCTTCTTTTGTTTTCCCTGGCAGTGGTAGCAGCACACAGACAGCAGAAGCTCAATGCAGCTACAGGAGGAGGAGTAATGTGTGTCAGGCAGTGTGATGTGACTGACATAATAGGCCCTGGTTCCTAGCAGTGGTACCAGGGCCGTAAATGAACATCATGCGGTTCCAGACAGCGGTCGTGAAGCCCACATTGTGTCCAATACACAATTGGGACAGCACAGTTTTCAACCCTGACACCTCTAAAATAATTTTAATTTTTTTTTCTTTTAAAATAATGCAGCTATTTGTGAGCGTAAATAGCTGGTGGCGCATGGGCAGCAGCACCTTGTAATGTGTTCCCTGGCAGTGGAAACACACAGACAGCAGGAGGCAATACAGCAGCAGGAAGCGTGAGGAGGATGAGTGTGTGTGGCAGACTGGCATTTGGCAGCAGGCAGGAGGGCAGGCAGCGAGACATAGTAGGCCCTGGGTCCTAGCGGTGGTTCCAGGGCCGTAAATACACAGCATGAGGTTCCAGACAGCGGTCGTGAAGCCCACATTGTGTTACAATTTTTTTTTTCAAATGGATGCAGCTATTTTTGAGCGTAATAGCTGTTGGCGCATGGGCAGCAGCACCTTGTAATGTGTTCCCTGGCAGTGGAGACACAGACAGCAGGAGGAAATACAGCAGCAGGCAGCGTGAGGAGGTTGAGTGTGTGGCAGACTGGCAGCAGGCAGGAGGGCAGGCAGCGAGACATAATAGGCCCGGGTTCCTAGCGGTGGTTCCAGGGCCGTAAATACACAGCATGAGGTTCCAGACAGCGGTCGTGAATCCCACATTGTATCCAATACACAATTGGGACAGCACAGTTTTCAACCCGGACACCTCTTAAATAATTACAATTTAAATTTTTATTTTTTTTTTCAAATTAATGCAGCTATTGTTGAGCGTAATAGCTTGTGGAGCAAGGGCAGCAGCACCTTGTAATGTGTTCCCTGGCAGTGGAGAGGAGACACAGACAGCAGGAGGAAATATAACAGCAGGCAGCGTGAGGAGGATAAGTGTGTGGCAGACTGGCATTTGGCAGCAGGCAGGAGGGCAGGCAGCGAGACATAGTAGGCCCTGGGTCCTAGCGGTGGTTCCAGGGCCTTAAATACACAGCATGAGGTTCCAGACAGTGGTCGTGAAGCCCACATTGTGTCCAATACACAATTGGGACAGCACAGTTTTTAACCCGGACACCTCTTAAATAATTACAATTTATTTATTTATTTATTTATTTTCAAATTAATGCAGCTATTGTTGAGCGTAATAGCTGGTGGCGCATGGGCAGCAGCACCTTGTAATGTGTTCCCTGGCAGTGGAGAGGAGACACAGACAGCAGTAGGAAATATAACAGCAGGCAGCGTGAGGAGGATAAGTGTGTGGCAGACTGGCATTTAGCAGCAGGCAGGAGGGCAGGCAGCGAGACATAGTAGGCCCTGGGTCCTAGCGGTGGATCCAGGGCCTTAAATACACAGCATGAGGTTCCAGACAGCGGTCGTGAAGCCCACATTGTGTCCAATACACAATTGGAATAGCACAGTTTTCAACCCGGACACCTCTTAAATAATTACAATTTTTTTTTTCAAATAAATGCAGCTATTGTTGAGCGTAATAGCTGGTGGCGCATGGGCAGCAGCACCTTGTAATGTGTTCCCTGGCAGTGGAGAGGAGACACAGACAGCAGGAGGAAATATAACAGCAGGCAGCGTGAGGAGGATAAGTGTGTGGCAGACTGGCATTTGGCAGCAGGCAGGAGGGCAGGCAGCGAGACATAGTAGGCCCTGGGACCTAGCGGTGGTTCCAGGGCCGTAAATACACAGCATGAGGTTCCAGACAGCGGTCGTGAAGCCCACATTGTGTCCAATACACAATTGGGACAGCACAGTTTTCAACCCGGACACCTCTAAATGAATTACAATTTTTTTTTTCAAATGGATGCAGCTATTTTTGAGCGTAATAGCTGTTGGCGCATGGGCAGCAGCACCTTGTAATGTGTTCCCTGGCAGTGGAGACACAGACAGCAGGAGGAAATACAGCAGCAGGCAGCGTGAGGAGGTTGAGTGTGTGGCAGACTGGCAGCAGGCAGGAGGGCAGGCAGCGAGACATAATAGGCCCGGGTTCCTAGCGGTGGTTCCAGGGCCGTAAATACACAGCATGAGGTTCCAGACAGCGGTCGTGAATCCCACATTGTATCCAATACACAATTGGGACAGCACAGTTTTCAACCCGGACACCTCTTAAATAATTACAATTTAAATTTTTATTTTTTTTTTCAAATTAATGCAGCTATTGTTGAGCGTAATAGCTTGTGGAGCAAGGGCAGCAGCACCTTGTAATGTGTTCCCTGGCAGTGGAGAGGAGACACAGACAGCAGGAGGAAATATAACAGCAGGCAGCGTGAGGAGGATAAGTGTGTGGCAGACTGGCATTTGGCAGCAGGCAGGAGGGCAGGCAGCGAGACATAGTAGGCCCTGGGTCCTAGCGGTGGTTCCAGGGCCTTAAATATACAGCATGAGGTTCCAGACAGTGGTCGTGAAACCCACATTGTGTCCAATACACAATTGGGACAGCACAGTTTTCAACCCGGACACCTCTTAAATAATTACAATTTATTTATTTATTTATTTATTTTCAAATTAATGCAGCTATTGTTGAGCGTAATAGCTGGTGGCGCATGGGCAGCAGCACCTTGTAATGTGTTCCCTGGCAGTGGAGAGGAGACACAGACAGCAGTAGGAAATATAACAGCAGGCAGCGTGAGGAGGATAAGTGTGTGGCAGACTGGCATTTAGCAGCAGGCAGGAGGGCAGGCAGCGAGACATAGTAGGCCCTGGGTCCTAGCGGTGGATCCAGGGCCTTAAATACACAGCATGAGGTTCCAGACAGTGGTCGTGAAACCCACATTGTGTCCAATACACAATTGGGACAGCACAGTTTTCAACCCGGACACCTCTTAAATAATTACAATTTATTTATTTATTTATTTATTTTCAAATTAATGCAGCTATTGTTGAGCGTAATAGCTGGTGGCGCATGGGCAGCAGCACCTTGTAATGTGTTCCCTGGCAGTGGAGAGGAGACACAGACAGCAGTAGGAAATATAACAGCAGGCAGCGTGAGGAGGATAAGTGTGTGGCAGACTGGCATTTAGCAGCAGGCAGGAGGGCAGGCAGCGAGACATAGTAGGCCCTGGGTCCTAGCGGTGGATCCAGGGCCTTAAATACACAGCATGAGGTTCCAGACAGCGGTCGTGAAGCCCACATTGTGTCCAATACACAATTGGAATAGCACAGTTTTCAACCCGGACACCTCTTAAATAATTAAAAAAAATTTTTTCAAATAAATGCAGCTATTGTTGAGCGTAATAGCTGGTGGCGCATGGGCAGCAGCACCTTGTAATGTGTTCCCTGGCAGTGGAGAGGAGACACAGACAGCAGGAGGAAATATAACAGCAGGCAGCGTGAGGAGGATAAGTGTGTGGCAGACTGGCATTTGGCAGCAGGCAGGAGGGCAGGCAGCGAGACATAGTAGGCCCTGGGACCTAGCGGTGGTTCCAGGGCCGTAAATACACAGCATGAGGTTCCAGACAGCGGTCGTGAAGCCCACATTGTGTCCAATACACAATTGGGACAGCAGTTTTCAACCCGGACACCTCTTAAATAATTACAATTTTTTTTTTCCAAAATTTATGCAGCTATTGTTGAGCGTAATAGCTGGTGGCGCATGAGCAGCAGCACCTTGTAATGTGTTCCCTGGCAGTGGAGACACAGACAGCAGGAGGAAATACAACAGCAGCAGCAGCAGCAGGTGTATGTGTGTGTGCCAGTCGTCACTTCATGTCCCCCTCTCGTCGACAACAGGGGCCATGAATTCGCCTTCCACCCAAGCCTGGTTCATTTTGAGAAACGTCAGTCTGTCCACAGACTTGTGAGACAGACGAGATCGCTTCTCAGTGACGACTCCACTGCCTGCACTGAAGCAACGCTCTGACAGTACGCTGGAAGGGGGGCAGGAGAGCACTTCCAGGGCGTACTGCGCAAGCTCGCTCCAGATCGACAGGTGCTGGACCCAATACTCCATGGGATCAACAGTGGCCACGCTGTCAAGCCCGCTGAAGGACCCCATGTAGTCAGCCACCATGCGGGTCAAGCGCTGCCTGTGACTGGAGAAGGATGCTGCTGCAGGCACCTCCTCTCTAGTCCTTGGCAGCTCTACACTCATGTAGAGCTCTTGGGTCAGAGACAGCAGGTCTGTGGTGCGCGTGCGCTTGCTGCTGGTGGATGCAGGCACCTGCTTCTGCCTCTGTGCTGGCTGGACAGTGGGGGTGGATGTCTGAGGGAAGGCTTCCTCCAAGCGCTCAACAAGGGACAGCTGCAAATCCCTCATTTGTTGCTCACGGTCTCCTCCTGCAGGCAGGAACTTGCTGAGCTTCCCCTTCAGACGTGGGTCTAGCATAATGCAGATCTAGATGTCCTCCCTCTTCATCTGGATCACCCTTGGGTCCTTGCGCAGGCACCTCAGCATGTGCGCTGCCATTGGGAAGAGTCTGGCCACGTCTGTTGGCACATCATCGGCATCCCCAGAGCCGAGAGTGCTGTACTCCTCTTCCTCTGCCCCCTCCACCTCATCCTCTCTCCACCCCCGCACCAGTCCAGCTGCGCTCTGCTTCTCCCCCTCATCAGCAGCAAGGTCAGGGACCTCCACCAACTCCAAGCCCTCCTCCTCAGAGGTGGCCTGTGAAGCTGCCTGCAGCTCCTGCTGGTCCAAGGATGCCGCTCCCTCTTCCACCAGTGCATACGGGGCCCTGTCCAGCACACACACCAAGGGGACCCACTCGCACACCATTGCATGGTCCCTGCTGACCATGTTGGTGGCCTGCAGGAAGGGTGCCAGGACTGAGCACACCTGCTGCATGTGCCCCCAGTCCTCTGTGGAGATGATGGATGGGAGGTTGGTGGCAGCACGCCCAGTTGCAGTGATGGAGGCAACTGTTGCACGTGCAAGGTACTGGCTGACAGCCTGCCTCTGTTCAACCAGACGCTTCAACATCGCCAGGGTGGAGTTCCAGCGAGTTGGAACATCGATCATGAGCCGGTGCTGTGGCAGGTGCAGCTCCTTCTGCACCTCTTCCAGGCTCGCTATGGCTGCAGGCGAGAGCCGGAAATGACGCACGACCTTCCTTGCTGCCTCAAGGAGTCAGTCCATCCCCTGGTAGGTCCACAGCAACTTTTGGACTACCAGGTTCAGAACGTGCGCTAGGCAGGGGATGTGGGTCAGGTCTCCCCTGCTGATGGCAGCAACCAGGTTTGCTCCATTGTCGGACACCACCTCTCCGACTCTGAGGCCTCTGGGGGTCAGCCAATTCCTCTCCTGCTCTCGGAGTTTGGCCAGGACGTGGTTCACCATCAGTTTGGTCTTCCCCAGGCTGACCAATTCCAGCAGCGCTTGGCAGTGGCGGGGCTTCACGCTGCTGCTGAGGCGCGGGGTTTGGGCTGGTGTGCCGGAGGATGGAAGCGGATCAGAGGAACCTGCTGCTGTTCCGCTGACCCTGCATAGTGGCACCACCCACTGCGTTGTTGGTGCTGCTGCTCTGACAGTGCCCAATGCTGCTCCCCCCTCCTCACCCCCTTCCACCAAGCTGACCCAATGCGCGGTGAAGGACAGATAGCGGCCTGTCCCAAACCGGCTGCTCCACGAGTCCATGGTGACATGGACCCGTTGACCCACCGCGTGCTCCAGCCCTCTCCCGACATTGGCCATCACAGAGCGGTGAAGTGCAGGGATTGCCGTGCGTGCAAAATAATGTCGGCTGGGGATTGGCCAATCGGGGGCTGCACACATCAGGAGCGCACGCATGTCGCTCCCCTCCTGCACAAGGGAATAAGGCAGGAGTTGGGAGCACATGGCCCGTGCCAGCAAGCCGTTCAGCTGACACACGTGACAGCTGCTGGGAGGCAGAACCCTGACTACCCCCTGGAAGGTGTTGCTGAGCAGGGTCTGGTGAGGCCTTTTGCTGGCACGGGAAGCAGTGGAGGGAGCAGAGGAGGCCACTGAGGACTGGTTGCCAGAACAGGCCTCAGTGTCGGCGGCAGGAGTTGCAGAGGGAGGAGGAGCAGTGTGTTGCTGACGCACTCCTGCTGCCGACGGCTTCGCAGTGGTGGTGGGTCTGCCACTGCCAGCTTCCTTCAACTTCACGAACTCCTCATGCTCGTGAAAGTGTTTCCCTGCAAGATGGTTGACCAGAGAGGTGGTGCCAAACGCAGAGGGCTCCTTCCCTCTGCTGAGCTGCTTGCGGCACTGGTTGCAGGTGGCATACTTGCACTCCAAATATGGAAGGGTGAAAAAATTCCATATTGGGGAGGTGAAGTTGCCCCTTCGGCTGGAAGGTGCTGCTGCCGCTGGTCTCCCTGTGGTGGTTGGGGGGGGGGTTCTTGGTTCGGCTGGTGGTGGCACTGGCAGAACTCGTCTCCTGATCAGCACGCTGTGTGGCCTGCATACCACGCCCACTTGTGATCCTGCCCATGCCCGCGATGCTGATCCTTGTAGCAAGGCCCGCAGACGCATCCTCCTCCTCAGAGCTGATGACATCCCCACTCCCAGGACCTGGCAACCAGTCTTTGTCCTTCACAGTGTCATCATCATCCTCCCCCCCCCACAAACATGTCCTGCTGGGATCCCCCAAACTCCCCTTCTGCATGCATGGGCGGATGGACAGTCACCACTGTCTGACTGTCCAAAGCATCATCCCCCAAAGTGCCCATGAGCATTCCTTCCTCCGCCAATTCTTCCGCAACAGCATTCCATAACCCCACTGCGCTTGGGGATAACAAGGTGCTGAGTGACAGGGTGCTGATGTCGCCCGCTGGGGCTGGAGAACTGCACTCCACCTCCTCCTCCTGCTCCCCAGGCAGTGCTGGTCGGCTGCTGCTGCTCTTGCGAACAGGAGTGGTGGCGGGGGTGAAGGACTCGGTTCCGGAGCTAATGGTGGCCTGCTCATCCACCATCAGTTCCACCACAGCGTCTGCGTCCTTCTCCTCAATAGGACGGCTATGACCTGGCGGTGGGAGGAACATCTGGGCCACACGCTGCTGCTGCTGCTGCTGTGTCTCTGCAGCGTGACTCCCAGCTGTTGGGTGGCCAAGGCGTCCACGGCCAGTGGCTAATGGCGGAATAGCCACTGGTGCAGACGCAGAACTGCGCATGGTGGTGGTGGCGCGGCTGCCACGCCCACGACCTCCTCTCTTGGCGCTGCCCTTGCTGCCCCTGCCCAAACCGCGGCTGCCAGTGCCAGACATCGTATATTTTTAATATTACACAGACGAGAAACAAAAAACTTATGTATGTAAACTGTAAAGGCGGATGGGACAAGTGGGGTACTTTAATGGGGTGGGACTGGTGGTGGTGGGTGTGTGAGGTGACGGACAGGTGTTGTACTCTACAGCAGAGATCGGTGTAGCGCTAACGAGAGAGTGCCCAGTGCGCACACAAAGACCCTAGCTGACGCTGACTGACGGTGTCCCTATACACAGACTACAGTACAGTATAGTCAGCTAATACACAATAGAAGTAATATAAACAATAGGACGGTTGTAGCACTAACGAGAGGGTGCGGACAGCGCAGATGTGCACTGCGCACACAAAGACCCTAGGTAACGCGGTGACGGACGGTCTCTATACACAGACTAGAGTACACTACAGTACTACTAACTAAACAATAGAAGAATCTAGCTAAATAATACAACAGGTGTGACTAGATTACAGAGAGCAGATACAGCAGGACAGGTATAGCAGTAAAGCTGGGCCTTGCTAACTACAAAATATGATAGTACAATAATCTATCTAACACAGAAGTAGTAGTACAGGAGTAGAGTAGGACAGGTGAGAGCATAGGTAAGGTAGAGACTAGAGCACAGAGCAGGGCAGGCTGCCTTGCCTAGGCACAGGGCTTAGCTGCTGGCTGCAGGCCTGCAGCAGCACCAGTGACAGTCTCTCTCCCTCCCTAGTCCCTAGTAATCACACAAACTAAACCGCCTAAAATACAATCTATCTACAATACAAAGCAATACAGTTGAATATCAAGTGTTGGAGTGTAAAAACGCTAGGTTTAGAACAATAGCAATGCACTTGCACACAGACAAAAAGCACTGGAGCAGTCTCTCAGTACTATCAGTCAGTAAATCGCAAGCAGGACGAGTGAGGCAAGATGGCGCCCACTATTTATAGAGGGGGGCTTGGCCAGGCTCCCCCTCTGTGATTGGCTGCAGTCAGAGGGCTGGGAGCCCTCTGATTTGCTTGTGAGGACTTGAGGTGACGTCTGTTGTGACGCTATCCGAGCTCGTGATGCTATCCGAGCTCGGATAGCTAGGATATCTCCGGATAGCTGCTTGCTATCCGAGTCCGCTCGGATAGCACAGCCCAGATAGCTAATACTATTCGAGCTCGGTATTCGAGCTCGAATAGTGAAAAAAGAGCTAGGATATCCGAGTAACTCGGATATCCTAGCTCAGATGAGCATCACTACCTCTGACTTTAGTGCGGGCACAGGCGAGGAAGACATTGGGAAAGTGTCTACTTAAATATTTGGGGCAGGTAGTTTGATCTAATCTAGTTTCCTGTAGACATATTACATCAGCTTGGCAAGATTTATAGTCGGTAAAAGCTTTAGAGCATTTGTGGGGTGATCCAAAACCCTGGACATTATGCGAAAATTGGAGGTTTAATATAGAGGAGGTGAATCAAATGAGAGGCCACAGGACAGGAGACCCACTGAGAAAGGAGGAAAGAAGGAAGGGAGGATAGAGAGCAAGAGGTAGAGTGGAAAAAGAGCAATGTATAGATAGGGAAGGGTCCTAGGACCCTAGATGTCAATACAACTGACCAGAAGTAGGACAGGTACCGAGTGGTTTCGATGAGAGATGAGTTCCAGATGGTGGGGAACCTTAGTAAGTACATCAGGGGAGCGTGCGTTGACCGACTGCTCTGCTGGCTAAATGGAAATTTAGAAATGCTATAGAAGCCGAGCAACTTTTCACCCAACAGGGGAGGGGGGGGGGGGGAGGAGAAGGAAAAGAAAAAAAAAGGAGGGGAGGGGGCTGAATCTGAGGTTGCCTCAGGGTTGCAAAGATTGTGACTCTCAAACTTAGCCAGCAAAGGAGTGGGAAAGATATATGTTGCTAAGAATAGTGATTATGCACACAATAAGTGGGGGCTTATCTGCTGCTCGGCCACGGCGAGTCACAAACTGGGCCCATAATGCCAAAATGTAAGAAAGAAGTCGAGTTCCGGGCATTGCGGATCACGTAATGAGGTGGCCCTGATCTGGGGCCAAAAAAAGCGTTCAGATAAGTGTCTCTAGCCAGGCAGCAGACATCCCGCACATTGACACCAAACAAAATGCTTCGTCAAAAATACACCCCTCAGTGAAATCAAAGCACATGTTTTGAAAATTGATATCTTAATGGAGGAACACCGTCAGTGAGGCGCTAGAGGAATATTAGTAAGGGAGGTCCACCTGCCCCACGGGGGCTGCAGTTATGGAAGATTCATGGGTTTATTCTAAGAAGCTCTCATGAAATCATAAGAGCTTGGCTGCAGGAGTTTAAGGTATGAGGCGCCTTGGTTCCACCTAGTGGAGATGAAAGGCCATGTCCTAGCTAAAAAGCCAATAGACTGGGCTGAGTTAAGCGCTGGATACAGGAGGAATTTGCATAGCACCAGAGGGCCGGTGGACCACCCACATTCCAGACATAGCACGACCTTAAAACATATGCTGGTCAGAGAAGTCGAGCCCGGGCAGTTGTATGATCCAGCATTATAGTTACACCCAAAAGGCGGAGTTTAAAAAAAGGGGAAGAAGGGGAGGGGGGTAGGATGGCTCGGGGGAGAGGGATAGGAGTGCCCAGTGACGGAAGGCCACGTGAGGTGGCCTTGGGGTATAGGCAGCAAATGGACCGGTAGAGGGGGGGGAGGGAAAGAGAGAGGGGACAGGTTTAGGATAGGTGCTAAATATATTAGTAAATATACATACAGTAGGGCAATATCAAAACCATACATTGAATCAATTAAGAGTTGAAAACAACTGAACAGTTAGAAATGGTGTATTGCAGTAAACAGCAATAAAAAGCGTGGTAGTCATGACCGGGGCTATGTTGGAGGAGCAAAGTCCGTTGTGCTCTCTGAACGGATGCTGATGCTTTTAGAGTTCCCATGTGGTCGTGAGTCGGGGCATACAGAGCAAGGGCGAGCCCATATAATAATGCTGGGTAGTTAGAGAGCCCACTGTGACGCAGCGTCTTGAGCTGAGGAAGCGCGCCAAAAGGGGAGTGTTCAGGTGGGAAAGGGGGAGCTCAAGGTATAATTCAAAATAAACTATCAAAATATGAAGGGAATAAACTGTTTGTGAAACTACAAGTGTCGTACAGTAATAAAACAAAGTCTTACCCAACGAGGTCAAAACGGCAAAGGGGGACCGCTGCTCCATGGTGGAAGCTGACAGTGTGTCGTAAGAGTAAAAAACTTTAACTTGGGGGAGACAAGTAGCTTAACCTTTGGCAAGGGTGATAACAGTGTAGGCGGTAGCAATAAACCTAGAACCTGAACCTGACAAGGAAGATCAGGGATCCGGTCCTGAAGATCGAAAGGTGGATCATGGGAGGTAGAAGCAGAGTGGTGGGATGAAGCCTCATGGTGGGCGCACATTGCGGGGACTTGAGCTGGGGTTCGATGGACTCCGAGTTGGTTGCGTTTGGCGCCAGGCTTCTTGCAGGGATGGAGATCTACGCGAAGCTTCGGCAGGGTGGGATCCACTGTTGTTGTTAGCCGGCAGAAGAAGATGGAGTTGCTCAAAGAGGATCTGTGCTTCTTCCGGAGTCGAGGCAGCATAAGTTTTCCCGGACACCGAAAAGATTAATTTGAAGGGGAACCCCCATTTATATTTAATGTCTTCATCGCTCTTCGTTTCTGAATGGTTACCGGGGCAAGATCCGCAAAGACCTGGTAAGAATGGCCTTGAAAGGTGAGCGGTTCCTTCTCTCTGGCGGGCCATCGGGTCGCTTAGGGCCAAGGGCCCGGTGGATCCTGTCAAATTCCAAGCGTTCTATTGGAATCTGTGGGGTCAGTTCCTGAAACAGCCCAGTAGCAGTGGAGGTGAGGTCCTCTATGGACTCTGGGAGACCACAGAGCCGCAAGTTGCCGCGCCGTGAGCAGTTTTCCGAATCTTCTAAACGGAGCTTAGCCTCAGCAAGTTCAGATTTGACCTCAGTAAGCTCTTTCTCATGAGCATTCACGATCGTGGTGTTCTTGTCCAGTTTATCCTCTAGGTCGCCAGTGCGGGAAGTGAGGTCCTTGATTTCCTTCCTCAGGTGGCTGGTAAGCTTGACCATGGCCGCGTACAATTCCTTATGTAGCAGGGCCTTAAAACGGTCCAACATCAAAGAATCTTTGGGGGTCCAGTGTTGCATCGGAGGATCTGTGGCCAGATTTTCTGGAGCGGGTGGATGGGCGGGAGGCAACTGTCGCATCAGAGCGAGAAGAAGCCGAGGACGCTATGGTTGATGGGCTGTGACGGCGCTTAGACTTCGTGGCTGGAGGGACGGGAGAACTCTCCCTGGAGGGTTGCGAGCTTTGACCCATCGGGGCACAGAGGTATCGGGGTGCTGTAGGTGGTAAAGAGAAGCCGAGTGAGTTGCCGGGGCAGCTGTGCTGGGTTAGCAAAAGCAGTCGGTCATGTGGACGGAGCTAAGAAGCGGCCATCTCCTTAGCGCGCCAGCCACGCCCCCCTCCCCTTTACTTCTTTTTAGCTCATTTAAAACTAAACTTAGCCATGCTCTCTGTTTCGAGAAGATGAAAGCCATTTTAGACGATTCCCTCCAACAATTTTAATAAGTGTGGAAACCGTATTTTACCTACTATTCACACTGGCTTCCAGCTTCACTTACCAATGTTTAATCCAATACACATACACTCCTGGGGCGGGGGGGGGGGGGACAATGGAGTAGCGAACGGCTCTTCTTTCCCTAATTCCCTTCTTTTCTATTCTTCCTTCCTTTAAATGGTTCTGTTCCATTTACCTAGCTACTCCTGCAGCTTTCAGCTAGGGGACTATACGAGTCTGGGTATACTTCTCCCCGGAATGAGCTAGTAATTTAGCTACTCCCAGACTATCTTATTGGAAATAGGGTACTTTTAGTGGAGAGCTATTGGGCCGCCAAACTGTGTGGTGGCTATCATTATATTGTTTTACTATTAGCTATCCGTTGACTTTTCGGAGGTGTCGGTGAATGATGCCTTGAGCCGCCGACACCCATGTTAATTTTATGTTAAATCTCTGGTGTTGCAGATTTCGATGTACCTTATGTATTGCACATTCTACTGCAGTTTTATATTTCATATATGTTTTGTATGGATTTGTTCACTTTCATATTGAAAACAATAAAACGATTGATAAAAAAAAATACCAGATCGATGCGACTTTATAACAATCAGTATTATATACGCAACCTTGCTTATGTAACAGCGATGCAAATAAATCAAATGTCACCTACAAAATAATCAGAATGCTAATGTAAACATGTGTCACACACAAAAGACCGAATCCGAAATATCCAACATATCACTTGTCACAACAATCAGTGATAAGTGCCTTACTACAACATTACACCAAAAAATAAACCAACAAGACTTTGCTTCAGTATATATCCAGATGCCACAAAGTACTGTACATACAGTATATGGTCAATTTTTAAGATCCTATATTTCAAAGAAGCAAACATAGTGATCCTAAATACAGTACACGTGCCACTATAAATCATATACAGTGCTTTGTGATTTGTAAACATTCCTCAAGTGTTATATACATTATACTTATTTGTGCATGTTTACCGTTACGTGCATGCACAAAGTGCTGGTGTGCTACACCTTATACTTATATGAGACTAGAGGCAATATGCTAAAGTGCATCTTACTAGTAAACATCAATTAAATTGATGTATGAAACAAACATCAAATAAGTGAAACATGCAAAATTGTGTACATATATTTCCATGTCTCAGTGTAATATACATTGAATAGATTTTAGTCACTGTAAAGTCTCAGTCACTGGATAATGATCAAGCAGCAATAACCTTGAACATGAGCTGTTCAGTATACCAATTATCATATAGTTTACCATAAATAAGCTCTATTGACCTTTCATCAATTGTTTTTGTCCTTACTCCTTAATTAATTGTATACAAACCACAAAGTAAGTCTCTCTGGATGTAGTTGGGTTGCTGCTCTTTTACACATTACAGCGGTTTAAAACCCCGGACATAATATTCAATAAAAACATGTTTTCCTACTTTTTATATGCCATATGGTTATCATATTTGCATTTGTGCATACGTATTAATATTCATTTATAAGTTATAGGTTCCCAAAAGTACAGTTTTTTGCTTTGTGAGCTGACTTTGCATTTTATTAAAAGGGAACTCCAGCCTAAACAAACATACTGTCATTAAGTTACATTGGTTATGTTAATTAAAATAGACAGGTAATATAATCTCTTACCAACCCTGTTTTAAAAGAACAGGCAAATGTTTGATTTCATGGTGGCAGCCATCTGCTGATTGGAGGGAAGGGACGGGGGCAGGGACCGGAGCTATGCAGGAGGCGGGGGAGCAGCTGAGACTGACACTACAGATGTAAACACAGCCTCACAGCATGGCTGTGATTTATGAGGGATTGCAGAGTGCAGGGGGACCTTAGTGGGGTTTGGGATAGCAACAGAGGCTGGGCTGTATAGGCAGATCCAGCCTCTGTATGCAGATAACATTCTTTAAACACACCTCGGGTTCTCTTTAAAAAGCACCTGAAGTGTACTTATAGTTAATGCTTACATTGCTATCTTTACTTACTAGCTGAAGGGCCTCCCCTCTACATTTCTGGGCCCAGACTGAGCAAACCTACTGCCCTCCCTGCATTGGAATCAGGTGAGTTACACAGACAGGCCGCCCTGATCTGCAGGTCTGCAATGTAATGCATAGTAAGAAATAGAGAGTTGACAGGCAAGATAGTGCCTGTGGATATAGTCCTTGTAACAATTTGCTATCTTACCCAAATGAAAGATACTGGGCGGGGCCAACCCTATTATTTAACTACACCTAAAAAATCTGAACACATATGGGTACTCAGGCCACCTTAATATGCAAATTATCAAAATTTTATTAATATAGGATCAAGGACAGTAATTACTCAATAAATCACATTAGGACAAACACACATAATTCATAATTAAAATTGCGTAAGCAAAGCTGTTATTTAGCCATCAATCAGCCGCTACAATGAATATATCCACATGATAATGCTTAGGGAAAAATCATCCATACATCACAAGCATGCCGCGCTTCCATACTGGTGCCATGCGCTATGGAAATTTGGTAAGTATATATATATATGGCGGAGGGCCCCCCTTCCCTTTCTATCTCCTTCTCCTGAAACCAGGGTTTCAAGTTCCCGTTGTAGTCCACTGTTCGTATGCAAATAGGTGAGCCTAGGGGCTAACAGGAATTCATTCCCCCATGAATGATGCAGTTCATATATTGATCAGTGAGGAGTAAAGGGTGGGTCTCACCATATAGTTTTACTAGCGTCCGTCCTGTCACCAGACTCCTGTGTGTCGTTTTGGATTCCACAGTGGGGTGGTTGGATAGATGATACACCGCATCTCGGCTCGTACTCCTCAATAGTTGTGGTGTCTTAATCCTAGCAGTCTAATTAGCTGCTGTGTTCCGACCGGACCTTATCTATCCAACCACCCCACTATATGGTGAGACCCACCCTTTACTCCTCACTGATCAATATATGAACTGCATCATTCATGGGGGAATGAATTCCTGTTAGCCCCTAGGCTCACCTATTTGCATACGAACAGTGGACTACAACGGGAACTTGAAACCCTGGTTTCAGGAGAAGGAGATAGAAAGGGAAGGGGGGCCCTCCGCCATATATATATATACTTACCAAATTTCCATAGCGCATGGCACCAGTATGGAAGCGCGGCATGCTTGTGATGTATGGATGATTTTTCCCTAAGCATTATCATGTGGATATATTCATTGTAGCGGCTGATTGATGGCTAAATAACAGCTTTGCTTACGCAATTTTAATTATGAATTATGTGTGTTTGTCCTAATGTGATTTATTGAGTAATTACTGTCCTTGATCCTATATTAATAAAATTTTGATAATTTGCATATTAAGGTAATGTAATGCATAGTGGCAGGCAGCGTGGCTTCAAGGGGCGGGGCAGCAGAAAGGGGACAGAGCAGGGGCGTAACTAGAAATCACTGGGCCTCAAAACTTTGGATGGGGCCCCTCTACACCCCCGCCCCTCTCGCTTTCTGCACAGGTAAGCTGAGAACCAATGTTATTCGATTGGCTAGTGCACACTTGAATGTGTTTTCCCCATGCAGATAAAAACTGACAGTGAACCACTGCACACATTTTCTCTATCAATTACATTACCTTCTCTGATAAAATGTGCATGTTTTCACACATACAGACACACATAAAACTGAATAGGGACTGTCTACAAGAACACTGAATAGGGACTCTTTACAAATCTTTGTTTGCAAAACTATGTAGGATTCCTTATCAGTGGCTGAGCAGATGCAGTCATTAGAACAACTGTGCAGAGAGCAGAAAGTTTTTTCTCTCCGTGCCCATAGTTGTCAGTCTCTCAGGACAGGGAAAATAAACTTCTCTCCCCATGGACCCCCCTGAGGCTTCTGGGCTCCCCTGCAGCTGTATCCCCTGCAGGGTCTATTGTTACACCCCTGGGGCAGAGGATTTGTTTTATTATTGCAGCTGGGGCTTGTGTGGCAGAGCCACTGTTCGGGCCCCCATATGGCGGTACAGGCTTTACCACTCTGATAGTAGCCCGGACTAGCTGTAATTTTCAAATAGAACATTTTATTTACTCACCATCTTCTCTAGGAGTAATCTCAAACGATTAGGCCATGGCCACAGAGCAGGGGTCTTGACTGTGACAAAGATGTCCCAAGCTTCAGAAAAGCATCAATGCACTTTTTCCAAATAGGAGGGTGAGGATTTAGCCAACATATAGACATTTATGGCAAGCAAATTAGTAAATAAAAACATTTGACAATTATGGCTAGTAACTAAAGATGGAGTTGTTGGCATAAGCTTTAACCCTCTGGGCGATACAAATATATATCCCAGGAGGTGGCGCAGCACTATTTTTTTAAATTTTTTATTTTTTAAATCATGTAGCGAGCCCAGGGCTCGCTACATGATAGCCGCAGCGCAGCGGCATCCCCCCACCCTAAGCAGGAAATCCCGTTCAGAACGGGATTTCCTGCTGGGCTTCCCCGGTCGCCATGGCCACGGGGCGGGATGACGTCACCGACGTCATGGACGTCGTGACGTCAGAGGGAGTCCCGATCCACCCCTCAGCGCTGCCTGGCACTGATTGGCCAGGCTGCGCAAGGGGTCGGGGAGGGAGGGGGCTGCGCGGCACGGCGAGCGGCGGCGGATCGGCGGCGAATGGCGGCGATCGGAAGTTACACGCAGCTAGCAAAGTGCTAGCTGCGTGTAACAAAAAAAAAATTATGCAAATCGGCCCACCAGGGCCTGAGAAATCCTCCTGCGCGATATACCCCGAGCTCAGCTCGGGATTATCGCTCAGGAGGTTAAAGAGTAACTATAACCCAGGAATTAACTTAATCCCAATCAGT